>NW_027414901.1:0-222084 GCF_964106895.1 Numenius arquata
GGTGGTGGTGTGATGATGTCATTTGGGGCAGCCGGATGTCAGCGGGGGAGCGACGGTGCGGCGGAGGAGCAGGTGAGTGGGGGTTAAGTGGGGTTCCCCCCACAAGAGGGTGGGTCACGGCCCCCAAACGCCTGAAAACTTGGTGCGGGGCAGGTGGTTGGGGTTTTGGGCGGTGGTGTTTAAAAAATGTTAAAAGCTGTATATGCGGGGGTGAGGCATTGGAGTAGAGAACAATCTCTCATTTTTCTGTGTGTTGAAAAATAATATTCCCTTACGTATATAAAAGGAGTTCAAAATACCAACCCGTATCTCTAAGGATTCTGTATTATTTAATGGGAGTTTAGACGACGGAAAGATTTTTGAAAAGATTTATTTATAAAGAGAGATTGAAGCGTCAAAGCGGATGTCTGGACAGGTCGCTAGTCCAATTGGATGTTGTCTATCGTGCGTGTTAATCTGTAAGTCTAAACAGATGTGACTCTTAGCAGAGGTTCTGTCGAAGTGTATCAAGAGCATCCGTTTTCCCTAAGTCTTACCCACGGGTCGGTCAGTGCGGAGGCGTAAACGCCTGTGCTGTAGATGGTTCCAGACTGCAAAGAGAGCCTATCGCTAGAAGGGATTTCCAAACTGGCCCTCCCCTCTGCTCTCTCTTGCCGGCGTCCAAGCGCTTTCAAAAGCGCTTTAAGCAGGAGTGTTGATTCCCAGGAGGATAGGGAAGCTCTACAGAGAGACTTAGGTAGATTGGATCGTTGGGCCAACATCAGTGGTATGAGTTTCAACAAGGGCGAGCGCCAGGTTCTGCGCGTGGGCCACAATAACCCCGAGCAGCGCTACAGGCTTGGGGAAATGTGGCTGGAAAACCACCTGGAAGAAAGAGACCTGGGGGTTCTAATGGACAAGCGGCTGAACGTGAGCCGGCAGTGTGCCCAGGTGGCCACGAAAGCCAACGGCATCCTGGCTTGTATTAGAAACAGCGTGAGCAGCAGAAGTAGGGAGGCGATTGTGCCCCTGTACTCGGCACTGGTGAGGCCGCACCTGGAGTATTGCGTCCGGTTTTGGGCACCTCAATCCAAGAGAGATGTCGAGGTGCTGGAGCGAGTGCAGAGGAGGGCAACGAAGCTGGTGAAGGGCCTGGAAAACAAATCCTATGAAGAGCGGTTGAAGGAGCTGGGACTGTTTAGTATGAGGAAGAGGGCGCTGAGGGGAGACCTCGTCACTCTCTAAAACTACTTGAAAGGACACTGTAGAGAGGTCGGTGCTGGTCTCCTGGCACGGGTAGGTAATGACAGAACGAGAGGGAACGGCTTCAAGCTCCAACAGGGTAGGTTTAGACTGGACATTAGGAAAGAATGTTTCACAGAGGGAGTGGTCGGGCATTGGAACAGGCTACCCAGGGAGGTGGTCGAGTCACCATCCCTGGATGTGTTTAAGAACCGTTGAGATGTGGTGTTGGGGGATATGGTGTAGGGGAGAACTTTGTAGAGTAGGGTAGATGGTTGGACTCGATGATGCCAAGGGTCTCTTGCAACCTAGACGATTCTATGATTCTATGAAAAGCAGCCCCTTCCCCCGTTTCCCCTCCCGCCCTGGGGAGCTGGATCGGTGCAGCGGGACAGGAGGAAAAAAACGCAGCCCCGTTTTCCTGCAGGGACGCAAAGCTCCCCGATGTCTCTGTGGTGGATAAGGCGGCACCCCCGCCTGCCTTCCTGGACGCCGGCGGACTGGCTGCTGTCGCCCCCACGGCCCCCGGGGCCACGCGCAGAGCGCCGCGGCGTCCCTGGGGCTGGTTGCGGGGCGAACACCGGAGGTTTTTGGCGCCGAGGCGACGGCTGCGGCTGCCCGGACTGCGAGCGGGGACAGGGCAGAGAGCGGGAAGGCCTGCCCGCCGGTAAGTGGTCACGGTCCCTGGGTGGAGGGAAGCGGGCTGAGAGCGGTCACCGCTCATGGCCCCGGTGAGGTCTCAGAGGGGGACAAGGAAGGGGGCGTGGGCGCTGCCCGGTGCTTTCCGCCCGCTGCGGACCGGTCCGCAGCGATTTCTGGGCTGGCCGCCGTTTTCCCCCGGCCCCCTCCGGTTCCGGAGCGGCTCGGCCCGCCCATACCGCGCGCCCATTGGTCGCGGTGCCGTAAGCGGCGTCCGTCCTCTAGGAGCCCCCGTCCCATTGGTCGATCGCGCCGTCAATCTCCAGCGCCTCCCAGCCCGGCCAATCGGAGCGCGGCAGGCGATCCGACCAATCGGAGCGGGGCGGTCGCGTTGTGATTGGCTCGTCCTCCTGTCAATCCGCCCGGGGGGCGGTTGCCATGGTGAGGAAGCCCCGCCCGGTCGCGCATGCGCAGTAGTAAGGACGGCGCCGCCCTCACTACTGCGCATGCGCCACCGGGCGGGGCGTCCTCACCATGGCAACCGCCATTGACGTCCCCCTCCGGCCAATCGGAGCGCGGCAGGCGATCCGACCAATCGGAGCGCGGCGGTCGCGTTGTGATTGGCTCGTCCTCCTGTCAATCCGCCCGGGGGCGGTTGCCATGGTGAGGAAGCCCCGCCTGGTCGCGCATGCGCACTAGTAAGGGCGGCGCCGTGCTCGCTACTGCCGCCTTGTGGACAAAAATCGGTACTGCAGGTGGGGGGCGCGCATGCGCAGTGGAAAGAGTGGCGCCGCCCTCGCTGCTGCCGCCGCTTGTGGACAAAAAGCGGTACTGCAGGTACGGGGGTAGGGGGGTCCGGCCGCATGCGCAGTGGACGGGGGGGGGGGGGCGCTGCGCTCGCCGCTGCCGCCCGTGCCAGCAGAAACCGGCGCTGCAGCTCGGCGGATGCGGGGGGGGAAGGCGGAGCCCTGGGAGGTTCCATTTTCCCCAAATTGGGGAAAATTATTCAATTTGGGGTTTTTTTCGGTGCTTTTCCGCAACGGAAAAGACTTCAGGGTTTTGTTAGGGTTTTTCTTGCCCTTCCCCGCCGCCGGGGACGGCGCCCATGCGGGGGCTGACGCTGCAGAACCGTAAATTGAACCCCCAAATTGAACCCCGAACATGAATAACATTTTCCCCAATTTGGGGAAAAGGGAACCTTCCCCGGTCCCGCCTCCCCCCGCTCCCCGAGCCGCACCGCCGGTTTCTGCTGGCACGGGCGGCAGCGGCGGCGAGCGCAGCGCCCCCCTTTCTACTGGGCATGCGCGTCCCCCCCCCCCCCCCCCCCCGCCCTGTACCTGCGTACATGCAGTACCGCTTTTTGTCCACGAGGGGGCAGTAGCGAGCACGGCGCCGCCCTCACTACTGCGCATGCGCCACCGGGCGGGGCGTCCTCACCATGGCAACCGCCATTGACGTCCCACTCCGGCCAATCGGAGCGCGGCAGGCGATCCGACCAATCGGAGCGCGGCGGTCGCGTTGTGATTGGCTCGTCCTCCTGTCAATCCGCCCGGGGGGCGGTTGCCATGGTGAGGAAGCCCCGCCCGGTCGCGCATGCGCAGTAGTAAGGACGGCGCCGCCCTCACTACTGCGCATGCGCCACCGGGCGGGGCGTCCTCACCATGGCAACCGCCCCCCTGGCGGATTGACAGGAGGACGAGCCAATCACAGCGCGGCCGCCGCGCTCCGATTGGTCGGATCGCCTGCCGCGCTCCGATTGGCCGGGGTGGGAGGCGCTGAAGATTGACGGCGCGACCGACCAATGGGACGGGCTCCCCGAGGACGGAAGCCGCTTCCGGCGCCGTGACCAATGGGCGCGCCGCATGGGCGGGCCGAGCCGCTCCGGAAGCGGAGGGGGCCGGGGGAAAATGGCGGCGCGCGCAGAAGCGGCTGCGGCGCGGCGCGGCGCGGACCGCACCGCACCGCACCGGACCGGCGCGGGCGGAAAGCACCGGGCAGCCGGACAGCGTCGCGGTGCCGCTGGACAGCGTCGCGGTGCCGCTGGACAGCGTCGCGAGGCAGCTGGACAGCGTCGCGAGGCAGCTGGACAGCGTCGAGGCCAGCGGGGGGGCGCGGGGAAGGCGGCCGGGGTCCCGAGGCGGCTCCGAGGGGAGACGGCGTTGCGGGGGGGCGGGCTGAGGCGTCTGGGGAGGTGCTCGCGGCTCCTGGGGCTGGCAAACGGGCTCGCGTGGCTGGTGTTGGGGCTTCAGCCGGAGAGGGAGTCGTGTGGCTTTGGGCTGAGGGGCGGGGGTGGAGTCCGGCGTTTTGGGGACTTGAGCAGAGGCTCAGCGGCTGGGTTTTGGGGCTCGGAAGGGGGCAGTAAGTGATGCGGTTTGGGGGCGGAGAGCAGAAGCCGTTTTGGCTGGTTCTGCACGGGGGGTGGGCAGGAGGGCGTTGGGGGCTGCGGGGGAAAGCAGGGGCTGGGCGGGCTGCGGGGTGCTCAAACAGCAGGTGAGGTTTTCAAATCTGCAACTTGTAACTGTTGCAGCTTTGTTCTGGCTTCCTCCATTTTTGCAAAAGCTTCTGTTGCTAGACAGAGCATTCCTCTGTGTATCAGCTACTTGAGCTAGTTTATTTCAATGCGTCTGATCAGGTTTGTCTGTTCAGCAAAGTGGCATTTAAAGGTGACGTTTCACCGGATGCCAGCGGCTGTGCCTTATTTCCAGTATAAAGATGTATTCCCCAAATATCAGAGTGGGATATAACAACTGCAGCTGGTCAAAAGTAACACTGAAATGCAAAATTTAGAATTTCTTTTTTCCCATTGGCTCCTCCTCAGTATGAACACAAAGTTAATTTCTATTCTTAATTCCTATTTATGCTACATATATGAAGGATGAACGCGAGGAAAGGAGACCATAAAACACTGGCCTATTGCTATTTGTATGCTGTGCTTTGAACAGAAGAGACAAAACTGTCCTTTTTGTGAAATAATACTGGCTGTATCAGTGCCGTCCTCGTGTTTTTATTCAAAAATGTGAGATTTGTTGCCCCGAATGGTGAGAGTAGTTTTTGTTAATGGAAGTCGCAAGAGGTTCTGCCACCTTAAAAACCATAGAATCATAGAATGGTTAGAGTTGGAAGGGACCTTCAAGATCATCGTGTTGCAGCCCCCCTGCCTTGGGCAGGGACGCCTCCACTAGAGCGGGTTGCTCAAAGCCCCGTCCAGCCTGGCCTTAAACACTTCCAGGGATGGGGCATCCACAGCTTCCCCGGGCAACCTGTTCCAGTGCCTCACCACCCTCACGGTAAAGAATTTCCTCCTAACATCTAGTCTGAATCTCCCCTCTTCCGATTTAAAACCGTTACCCCTTGTCCTGTCGCTACCTTTCCCGACAGAGAGTCCCTCTCCGGCTCTCCCGTAGGCTCCCTTCAGATATTGGAAGGCTGCTCTGAGGTCTCCCCGGAGCCTTCTCTTCTCCAGGCTGAACAACCCCAGCTCTCTCAGTCTCTCTTCACAGGGGAGGTGCTCCGTCCCTCCGATGGTTTTCGTGGCCCTCCGCTGGGCCCCTTCCAACAGGTCCACGTCCTTCCCGTGTCGAGGACTCCAAAGCTGGACACCGTACGCCAGGTGGGGTCTCGCGCGTGCAGAGTAGAGGGGGGTAGAATCGCCTCCCGTGACCCGCTGGCCACGCTTCTCTTGATGCAGCCCAGGGTGGGGTTGGCTTTCTGGGCTGCCAGCGCGCGTTGCCGGCTCGTACTGACATGTAATAATGCTACTGACGTACCGTTAGCAGCCTCGTGTTAAAAGAAGCGAGAAGCTGTAATATCCTTAATTTAGACAGTTTTTACGTGAAATGGTGCATCCTCACTGTTTTGTCACTTTCAGGAGCGAGCAATTGACCGAGAGCAGGAGAGAGACCTTTTCCAGCAAGAGATAGGGAAGCCGGAACAACAGCTTAAGGTTCCACAAAGGATTCGGCCTGTCAGCGAGCATCAAACCGGAGAGGTAACGCGCGCTATTGCTTGTACTCAAGGGATCTAAATGGTACGCTGACAGCCGTTCGGATACCCTAGGGAAGCTGTTTTATGGTGTCCCTAACCTGCATCCGTTTGCAAGGCAGGAAAGGAAATCCCCCGAGATGAAAGGCTACGGTGTCGGGGGAACGTGGGGAAAGTGTGTTCTGGGTGTTTTTTGAGTCGGTCGGTTGGATGTTTTTAGTAGCAGACACACAGAAGCCTCGTAACTTTCAAAAAGACTCCCTCGCGTAACTTAATTTAGAAAATGGGGTTTTCAAAAGCCCGTGGAAACATTCAGGACTCCTGTAGCGATTCCCCCTGCTCTTGCGTCCTTTTGTGACATCCTGTTGGTAGCACGGGTACGGGCACCGCAGGAACGCAGTGACCAAGGGGTCACAGCCGAGACGTAGCGGCGCTCTCTGCGTGCGCCTCCCCGGGAGACGTCTGTCTCCCCTGAAACAATCTGGTGACCGCAGAAGGGCAGCTCGAGGAAGTCACAGCAACCTCTTAGGCCCAGCAAAAGCCAGAAAAGCGACAGCGGTGCAAACGCTGTGTGTTGTGAAGCTTTTTGCCTGTCTTGTTTGGTGACCTTTGGGTCAATTGAACTGCATTTTATTTTTTGGTGGGTTTTCTCCTGTCTTGCTTTTAGAGCAAGGCTGATATTTTTGCGTGATTCTCTCGCCCGATTTTCAGTCTTCAGCTTCTTCTCAGGTGGCACTGCGATTTTCAAAGAAAAGCTCTTCCTTTCGGTTCAGTTCAGTTGCTGTCGTTCGGTTCTTAAATGGTAGCAACGTTTAGTATTCTATATTAGATAGTTTATGACCACAGACAGTAATGGGACATACATGGATAGACGTGAAATGTAAGTTGTCAAAATATTTATTGCCCTACAATTCTCGGAGGTAGGGGTGTGTTTCCTGGGGTTTCAAAATCTATTTCACTAAAAAGGTTTGTAACAAATCCTGCAAAGTGTTCAGCCCGTACCGGGCGACCTGGCTGTCGTCAGCCTCTGCGTACAAGGAGTGGTGGGCCATTAGCCGAATGTGTGTTAACCGACACGCGTGGAGCAATTCCGCATCCGTCTGCTTCTGTGGCAAAGCGGGTGCCCGCTCCTGTCCTACGGACACGTTCCACAGAGGGGGGAGGCACAATTAGTTTTCCTGAATCCGGGATGTTCGTTTTGAGTTCGTTTTGTGATGCGTCTCCTCATAATTTGAGGCATGGGTAGCGTGTGAATTCCTAGTTAAAATTCTCACAGTTAAAAAGGCAAAACTTCTCCCGAGAAAAAAAATTTCAAATTTGATTGCATAATGAAACGAGGCCTGTTTTTCTGCACAGAAACGATTTGTGGGAATCGTCCTGAATTACAAGCGTGTATACCCAGATGTGTACACTCCAAGTTGGCAGATAGGCTGCAGCAGCAATGTAAAGCATGCTTTAAGGTGAAAGATGGCTGTAACTGTGATGAAAACTTTAAGGTTCGTACTAGATGCTTTTAAAGTAGGATTTTTAACAGGCAGGCGCAGCGGCAATTTTAGAGCCGAGTGGTGCCGAATATTACCCATTTACAGACAGAATTCTCGGTACTGTCTTAGATTTACATCGAATTTCTATCAAATGAGCCACCTAGCCTTCCTATATAGTATATTTTGGTGCCCCGATATTACTTGGCGTATTTCATAAGTATACCTTTTATGGCCGTTTCTCGTGCTTTTCCGAGAGAGCTGCTTTACTTTTTCATAGTTGCACGGTTTTTGAATGCCTCTTCTGCCCTTCAGATCTTCTCTTTCTCCTACGCCTTAAATACTCGTACAAGAACAGGCAGAAAATGTTATGTGCAGCTGTAACGTGCTTTGGGGTTTTTTTTGGTAGGATGAAATGGAAATACTGGGACTGGCGATCCAGAAGTCTGAAGAAGCCACCGTAAAGGACCGTCCCAGTGACTACCGTCGAGTTAGGATTATTAAAAGCACCAAAGCGACACGCTCGTAGAGATGGGGACTACCTCTGGACACGTGTTAATCCCGGTCAGGTGTCCTCGGGATACAGATGGTCTGCGCTTCCTGCTCTGACAAGACAGAAGCGATGAGCTTCAGGATGAGCTCCTGAAGACAAGAAAGAGGCCAGGTGCCGGGGTTCTTGTCTCTTTGTTTGTTTGTTTGTTTGTTTGTTTTGGGCGGGGGGTGGCGGGCGGGCGGGCGGGCGTGTGGCTTCCAAAACAGGGTGCGCGGTTGACTGCAGGTGGCAGCCTGCAGAGCTCTTTTGCTGCCTGACCTCGCCTTTTCTTTGTCACTCCTCTTTCATGGCATCTGCGCTGAAAGCCGGGGCGGTCAACGAAGAGACGTGGACAAAACGGGACGAACCGGCGCCGCTTCTGCCTGTTTTCCAGGCTTTGCCACGAACCAAGGAGCATCATCAGCCTCGTCACTGGTGGCGGCGAGTCCTGAGGTGGCTTAGGTGAGTCGAGCCTTCCAGGAACGTCCGTTGTCCGTAGCCTACGGCGTGTCATTTGGACGTCAGTCGGAAGGAGGTTTCCCTTTCTGAAAGGGAACCGGTTTCTCGTGCCAAGCGGTTGCCTCTCCTGAAGTTCCCACGAGAGGGGATCCTCGGAGACGATGCGCTGGGCAGCAGAAGTCATCAGCGAGGAGACGTCGCGCGCTCTATTAAATAGGGACAAAAAGAAAGACGATGTCCTTCCAAAGGCCCGAGCGCGGCACCTCTTCCGACGGCCGATGGCATGGCCGGCCTTTGGGCTCTGGGTCCCCCGTAACAGCGGGGACACGGCCAAACCCTGTTCCTCTGCGTGTTCGGCACAGCCAAAAGCCTTGGCCGGTCCGCCGGTCGTTTTCGGTAGCCTGGTGGATTGCGGCACCGGGGATTGGATTTCCCCCCGCCAAAAGTACAGCCGTTTGGGGAATCTCTTACCTTCCTGGTTTTTTCTATCGTAAAGGAGACTTTAAAAAAAGGGTTAAAGTCGTATAACGTGCAAACTGACTTGCAGGCTTTAAACGGCAACCGTCCACCGGCTGTAGCCTACAGCGTCTTAGGCGTCCCTAAGCGGCGAGGTATTTGTTCCAAATCTTTGAAAAGAGAGGCGACTGAAGGTAACGGGTTGGGTTTTTGGTTGGGTTTTTTTTCTAGTTTTTTTGTTTTTTGTTTTTCCCCCCCCTTTTCTTTAGGCGGAGCGCTCTGAAGAACCTGATTTCTGCCTGGCTTTCAGCGTCGCGTTTCCCCGGCAGTGCGGTAGCATCTCTCTCGGGCAGTGCCGCCGGCCAGATGTCCCTCCTCCTTGGGTAGGAGAGAAAGCAGCCCCCGGTCAAATGACAACTGCGCGTTCTGGAGACGGAGAGCGCAACGGTGGGGGTTCGGAGCTGTGCCAGTTGAATTAGCGCCGAAGAAAAAACCCGAGGCTTTTCTAGCGTGAGTATTTTTCTTGGCCGTATCTAAACGCGCGCAGAGCTTTCCAGCGGCAGGGAAAGGGAAGGGAGGAGGCGCTTCCCCCCAGCGGGCGGAGGGTTTGTTCCGCTGTTAGGCTGAGAAGGTGTTGCAAGTGGCACGGGTCAGTCTGAATAGGGACCTGAAGCGTCGGGATGGCTCCGGCTTTGGCAGGCCGTGCCGTCTTTGGAGCGGAGCTGTTTCCCCGCAATCCTCCTGTAGCTCAGCTCCTGTCCTGTCCCTCGGCCGGAGGGAATTCCTCTACTCTCTTCGGTGCTCTTTCGTTTGATGATGCTGATCTCCGGTTGGGGTTTGCTGTTTGTTTTGCAGGTGCCTCGTTGTCCGCGTCTCGTGCTGCTCGACAGATGCCCCGGCCCGGGTTTGCAGCCGGTGGTGGAGCCGCCTGAGGGGAAGGGGCCAGCCCTGGGTCTGGTCGTTCGGTGCATTTTTTGGGGCGAATTAAAAAAACCGGTGCGTGTGTGGGGGGGGGTGGTGGTGTGATGATGTCATTTGGGGCAGCCGGATGTCAGCGGGGGAGCGACGGTGCGGCGGAGGAGCAGGTGAGTGGGGGTTAAGTGGGGTTCCCCCCACAAGAGGGTGGGTCACGGCCCCCAAACGCCTGAAAACTTGGTGCGGGGCAGGTGGTTGGGGTTTTGGGCGGTGGTGTTTAAAAAATGTTAAAAGCTGTATATGCGGGGGTGAGGCATTGGAGTAGAGAACAATCTCTCATTTTTCTGTGTGTTGAAAAATAATATTCCCTTACGTATATAAAAGGAGTTCAAAATACCAACCCGTATCTCTAAGGATTCTGTATTATTTAATGGGAGTTTAGACGACGGAAAGATTTTTGAAAAGATTTATTTATAAAGAGAGATTGAAGCGTCAAAGCGGATGTCTGGACAGGTCGCTAGTCCAATTGGATGTTGTCTATCGTGCGTGTTAATCTGTAAGTCTAAACAGATGTGACTCTTAGCAGAGGTTCTGTCGAAGTGTATCAAGAGCATCCGTTTTCCCTAAGTCTTACCCACGGGTCGGTCAGTGCGGAGGCGTAAACGCCTGTGCTGTAGATGGTTCCAGACTGCAAAGAGAGCCTATCGCTAGAAGGGATTTCCAAACTGGCCCTCCCCTCTGCTCTCTCTTGCCGGCGTCCAAGCGCTTTCAAAAGCGCTTTAAGCAGGAGTGTTGGTTCCCAGGAGGATAGGGAAGCTCTACAGAGAGACTTAGGTAGATTGGATTGTTGGGCCAACATCAGTGGTATGAGTTTCAACAAGGGCAAGTGCCAGGTTCTGCGCGTGGGCCACAATAACCCCGAGCAGCGCTACAGGCTTGGGGAAATGTGGCTGGAAAACCACCTGGAAGAAAGAGACCTGGGGGTTCTAATGGACAAGCGGCTGAACGTGAGCCGGCAGTGTGCCCAGGTGGCCACGAAAGCCAACGGCATCCTGGCTTGTATTAGAAACAGCGTGAGCAGCAGAAGTAGGGAGGCGATTGTGCCCCTGTACTCGGCACTGGTGAGGCCACACCTGGAGTATTGCGTCCGGTTTTGGGCACCTCAATCCAAGAGAGATGTCGAGGTGCTGGAGCGAGTGCAGAGGAGGGCAACGAAGCTGGTGAAGGGCCTGGAAAACGAATCCTATGAAGAGCGGTTGAAGGAGCTGGGACTGTTTAGTATGAGGAAGAGGGGGCTGAGGGGAGACCTCGTCACTCTCTAAAACTACTTGAAAGGACACTGTAGAGAGGTCGGTGCTGGTCTCTTGGCACAGGTAGGTAATGACAGAACGAGAGGGAACGGCTTCAAGCTCCAACAGGGTAGGTTTAGCCTGGACATTAGGAAAGAATGTTTCACAGAGGGAGTGGTCGGGCATTGGAACAGGCTACCCAGGGAGGTGGTCGAGTCACCATCCCTGGATGTGTTTAAGAACCGTTGAGATGTGGTGTTGGGGGATATGGTGTAGGGGAGAACTTTGTAGAGTAGGGTAGATGGTTGGACTCGATGATGCCAAGGGTCTCTTGCAACCTAGACGATTCTATGATTCTATGAAAAGCAGCCCCTTCCCCCGTTTCCCCTCCCGCCCTGGGGAGCTGGATCGGTGCAGCGGGACAGGAGGAAAAAAACGCAGCCCCGTTTTCCTGCAGGGACGCAAAGCTCCCCGATGTCTCTGTGGTGGATAAGGCGGCACCCCCGCCTGCCTTCCTGGACGCCGGCGGACTGGCTGCTGTCGCCCCCACGGCCCCCGGGGCCACGCGCAGAGCGCCGCGGCGTCCCTGGGGCTGGTTGCGGGGCGAACACCGGAGGTTTTTGGCGCCGAGGCGACGGCTGCGGCTGCCCGGACTGCGAGCGGGGACAGGGCAGAGAGCGGGAAGGCCTGCCCGCCGGTAAGTGGTCACGGTCCCTGGGTGGAGGGAAGCGGGCTGAGAGCGGTCACCGCTCATGGCCCCGGTGAGGTCTCAGAGGGGGACAAGGAAGGGGGCGTGGGCGTGGGCGCTGTCCGGCTGCCCGGTGCTTTCCGCCCGCTGCGGACCGGTCCGCAGCGATTTCTGGGCTGACCGCCGTTTTCCCCCGGCCCCCTCCGGTTCCGGAGCGGCTCGGCCCGCCCATACCGCGCGCCCATTGGTCGCGGTGCCGTAAGCGGCGTCCGTCCTCTAGGAGCCCCCGTCCCATTGGTCGATCGCGCCGTCAATCTCCAGCGCCTCCCAGCCCGGCCAATCGGAGCGCGGCAGGCGATCCGACCAATCGGAGCGGGGCGGTCGCGTTGTGATTGGCTCGTCCTCCTGTCAATCCGCCCGGGGGGCGGTTGCCATGGTGAGGAAGCCCCGCCCGGTCGCGCATGCGCAGTAGTAAGGACGGCGCCGCCCTCACTACTGCGCATGCGCCACCGGGCGGGGCGTCCTCACCATGGCAACCGCCCCCCTGGCGGATTGACAGGAGGACGAGCCAATCACAGCGCGGCCGCCGCGCTCCGATTGGTCGGATCGCCTGCCGCGCTCCGATTGGCCGGGGTGGGAGGCGCTGAAGATTGACGGCGCGACCGACCAATGGGACGGGCTCCCCGAGGACGGAAGCCGCTTCCGGCGCCGTGACCAATGGGCGCGCCGCATGGGCGGGCCGAGCCGCTCCGGAAGCGGAGGGGGCCGGGGGAAAATGGCGGCGCGCGCAGAAGCGGCTGCGGCGCGGCGCGGCGCGGACCGCACCGCACCGCACCGGACCGGCGCGGGCGGAAAGCACCGGGCAGCCGGACAGCGTCGCGGTGCCGCTGGACAGCGTCGCGGTGCCGCTGGACAGCGTCGCGAGGCAGCTGGACAGCGTCGCGAGGCAGCTGGACAGCGTCGAGGCCAGCGGGGGGGCGCGGGGAAGGCGGCCGGGGTCCCGAGGCGGCTCCGAGGGGAGACGGCGTTGCGGGGGGGCGGGCTGAGGCGTCTGGGGAGGTGCTCGCGGCTCCTGGGGCTGGCAAACGGGCTCGCGTGGCTGGTGTTGGGGCTTCAGCCGGAGAGGGAGTCGTGTGGCTTTGGGCTGAGGGGCGGGGGTGGAGTCCGGCGTTTTGGGGACTTGAGCAGAGGCTCAGCGGCTGGGTTTTGGGGCTCGGAAGGGGGCAGTAAGTGATGCGGTTTGGGGGCGGAGAGCAGAAGCCGTTTTGGCTGGTTCTGCAGGGGGGGTGGGCAGGAGGGCGTTGGGGGCTGCGGGGGAAAGCAGGGGCTGGGCGGGCTGCGGGGTGCTCAAACAGCAGGTGAGGTTTTCAAATCTGCAACTTGTAACTGTTGCAGCTTTGTTCTGGCTTCCTCCATTTTTGCAAAAGCTTCTGTTGCTAGACAGAGCATTCCTCTGTGTATCAGCTACTTGAGCTAGTTTATTTCAATGCGTCTGATCAGGTTTGTCTGTTCAGCAAAGTGGCATTTAAAGGTGACGTTTCACCGGATGCCAGCGGCTGTGCCTTATTTCCAGTATAAAGATGTATTCCCCAAATATCAGAGTGGGATATAACAACTGCAGCTGGTCAAAAGTAACACTGAAATGCAAAATTTAGAATTTCTTTTTTCCCATTGGCTCCTCCTCAGTATGAACACAAAGTTAATTTCTATTCTTAATTCCTATTTATGCTACATATATGAAGGATGAACGCGAGGAAAGGAGACCATAAAACACTGGCCTATTGCTATTTGTATGCTGTGCTTTGAACAGAAGAGACAAAACTGTCCTTTTTGTGAAATAATACTGGCTGTATCAGTGCCGTCCTCGTGTTTTTATTCAAAAATGTGAGATTTGTTGCCCCGAATGGTGAGAGTAGTTTTTGTTAATGGAAGTCGCAAGAGGTTCTGCCACCTTAAAAACCATAGAATCATAGAATGGTTAGAGTTGGAAGGGACCTTCAAGATCATCGTGTTGCAGCCCCCCTGCCTTGGGCAGGGACGCCTCCACTAGAGCGGGTTGCTCAAAGCCCCGTCCAGCCTGGCCTTAAACACTTCCAGGGATGGGGCATCCACAGCTTCCCCGGGCAACCTGTTCCAGTGCCTCACCACCCTCACGGTAAAGAATTTCCTCCTAACATCTAGTCTGAATCTCCCCTCTTCCGATTTAAAACCGTTACCCCTTGTCCTGTCGCTACCTTTCCCGACAGAGAGTCCCTCTCCGGCTCTCCCGTAGGCTCCCTTCAGATATTGGAAGGCTGCTCTGAGGTCTCCCCGGAGCCTTCTCTTCTCCAGGCTGAACAACCCCAGCTCTCTCAGTCTCTCTTCACAGGGGAGGTGCTCCGTCCCTCCGATGGTTTTCGTGGCCCTCCGCTGGGCCCCTTCCAACAGGTCCACGTCCTTCCCGTGTCGAGGACTCCAAAGCTGGACACCGTACGCCAGGTGGGGTCTCGCGCGCGCAGAGTAGAGGGGGGTAGAATCGCCTCCCGTGACCCGCTGGCCACGCTTCTCTTGATGCAGCCCAGGGTGGGGTTGGCTTTCTGGGCTGCCAGCGCGCGTTGCCGGCTCGTACTGACGTGTAATAATGCTACTGACGTACCGTTAGCAGCCTCGTGTTAAAAGAAGCGAGAAGCTGTAATATCCTTAATTTAGACAGTTTTTACGTGAAATGGTGCATCCTCACTGTTTTGTCACTTTCAGGAGCGAGCAATTGACCGAGAGCAGGAGAGAGACCTTTTCCAGCAAGAGATAGGGAAGCCGGAACAACAGCTTAAGGTTCCACAAAGGATTCGGCCTGTCAGCGAGCATCAAACCGGAGAGGTAACGCGCGCTATTGCTTGTACTCAAGGGATCTAAATGGTACGCTGACAGCCGTTCGGATACCCTAGGGAAGCTGTTTTATGGTGTCCCTAACCTGCATCCGTTCGCAAGGCAGGAAAGGAAATCCCCCGAGATGAAAGGCTACGGTGTCGGGGGAACGTGGGGAAAGTGTGTTCTGGGTGTTTTTTGAGTCGGTCGGTTGGATGTTTTTAGTAGCAGACACACAGAAGCCTCGTAACTTTCAAAAAGACTCCCTCGCGTAACTTAATTTAGAAAATGGGGTTTTCAAAAGCCCGTGGAAACATTCAGGACTCCTGTAGCGATTCCCCCTGCTCTTGCGTCCTTTTGTGACATCCTGTTGGTAGCACGGGTACGGGCACCGCAGGAACGCAGTGACCAAGGGGTCACAGCCGAGACGTAGCGGCGCTCTCTGCGTGCGCCTCCCCGGGAGACGTCTGTCTCCCCTGAAACAATCTGGTGACCGCAGAAGGGCAGCTCGAGGAAGTCACAGCAACCTCTTAGGCCCAGCAAAAGCCAGAAAAGCGACAGCGGTGCAAACGCTGTGTGTTGTGAAGCTTTTTGCCTGTCTTGTTTGGTGACCTTTGGGTCAATTGAACTGCATTTTATTTTTTGGTGGGTTTTCTCCTGTCTTGCTTTTAGAGCAAGGCTGATATTTTTGCGTGATTCTCTCGCCCGATTTTCAGTCTTCAGCTTCTTCTCAGGTGGCACTGCGATTTTCAAAGAAAAGCTCTTCCTTTCGGTTCAGTTCAGTTGCTGTCGTTCGGTTCTTAAATGGTAGCAACGTTTAGTATTCTATATTAGATAGTTTATGACCACAGACAGTAATGGGACATACATGGATAGACGTGAAATGTAAGTTGTCAAAATATTTATTGCCCTACAATTCTCGGAGGTAGGGGTGTGTTTCCTGGGGTTTCAAAATCTATTTCACTAAAAAGGTTTGTAACAAATCCTGCAAAGTGTTCAGCCCGTACCGGGCGACCTGGCTGTCGTCAGCCTCTGCGTACAAGGAGTGGTGGGCCATTAGCCGAATGTGTGTTAACCGACACGCGTGGAGCAATTCCGCATCCGTCTGCTTCTGTGGCAAAGCGGGTGCCCGCTCCTGTCCTACGGACACGTTCCACAGAGGGGGGAGGCACAATTAGTTTTCCTGAATCCGGGATGTTCGTTTTGAGTTCGTTTTGTGATGCGTCTCCTCATAATTTGAGGCATGGGTAGCGTGTGAATTCCTAGTTAAAATTCTCACAGTTAAAAAGGCAAAACTTCTCCCGAGAAAAAAAATTTCAAATTTGATTGCATAATGAAACGAGGCCTGTTTTTCTGCACAGAAACGATTTGTGGGAATCGTCCTGAATTACAAGCGTGTATACCCAGATGTGTACACTCCAAGTTGGCAGATAGGCTGCAGCAGCAATGTAAAGCATGCTTTAAGGTGAAAGATGGCTGTAACTGTGATGAAAACTTTAAGGTTCGTACTAGATGCTTTTAAAGTAGGATTTTTAACAGGCAGGCGCAGCGGCAATTTTAGAGCCGAGTGGTGCCGAATATTACCCATTTACAGACAGAATTCTCGGTACTGTCTTAGATTTACATTGAATTTCTATCAAATGAGCCACCTAGCCTTCCTATATAGTATATTTTGGTGCCCCGATATTACTTGGCGTATTTCATAAGTATACCTTTTATGGCCGTTTCTCGTGCTTTTCCGAGAGAGCTGCTTTACTTTTTCATAGTTGCACGGTTTTTGAATGCCTCTTCTGCCTTTCAGATCTTCTCTTTCTCCTACGCCTTAAATACTCGTACAAGAACGTGCAGAAAATGTTATGTGCAGCTGTAACGTGCTTTGGGGTTTTTTTTGGTAGGATGAAATGGAAATACTGGGACTGGCGATCCAGAAGTCTGAAGAAGCCACCGTAAAGGACCGTCCCAGTGACTACCGTCGAGTTAGGATTATTAAAAGCACCAAAGCGACACGCTCGTAGAGATGGGGACTACCTCTGGACACGTGTTAATCCCGGTCAGGTGTCCTCGGGATACAGATGGTCTGCGCTTCCTGCTCTGACAAGACAGAAGCGATGAGCTTCAGGATGAGCTCCTGAAGACAAGAAAGAGGCCAGGTGCCGGGGTTCTTGTCTCTTTGTTTGTTTGTTTGTTTGTTTGTTTTGGGCGGGGGGTGGCGGGCGGGCGGGCGGGCGTGTGGCTTCCAAAACAGGGTGCGCGGTTGACTGCAGGTGGCAGCCTGCAGAGCTCTTTTGCTGCCTGACCTCGCCTTTTCTTTGTCACTCCTCTTTCATGGCATCTGCGCTGAAAGCCGGGGCGGTCAACGAAGAGACGTGGACAAAACGGGACGAACCGGCGCCGCTTCTGCCTGTTTTCCAGGCTTTGCCACGAACCAAGGAGCATCATCAGCCTCGTCACTGGTGGCGGCGAGTCCTGAGGTGGCTTAGGTGAGTCGAGCCTTCCAGGAACGTCCGTTGTCCGTAGCCTACGGCGTGTCATTTGGACGTCAGTCGGAAGGAGGTTTCCCTTTCTGAAAGGGAACCGGTTTCTCGTGCCAAGCGGTTGCCTCTCCTGAAGTTCCCACGAGAGGGGATCCTCGGAGACGATGCGCTGGGCAGCAGAAGTCATCAGCGAGGAGACGTCGCGCGCTCTATTAAATAGGGACAAAAAGAAAGACGATGTCCTTCCAAAGGCCCGAGCGCGGCACCTCTTCCGACGGCCGATGGCATGGCCGGCCTTTGGGCTCTGGGTCCCCCGTAACAGCGGGGACACGGCCAAACCCTGTTCCTCTGCGTGTTCGGCACAGCCAAAAGCCTTGGCCGGTCCGCCGGTCGTTTTCGGTAGCCTGGTGGATTGCGGCACCGGGGATTGGATTTCCCCCCGCCAAAAGTACAGCCGTTTGGGGAATCTCTTACCTTCCTGGTTTTTTCTATCGTAAAGGAGACTTTAAAAAAAGGGTTAAAGTCGTATAACGTGCAAACTGACTTGCAGGCTTTAAACGGCAACCGTCCACCGGCTGTAGCCTACAGCGTCTTAGGCGTCCCTAAGCGGCGAGGTATTTGTTCCAAATCTTTGAAAAGAGAGGCGACTGAAGGTAACGGGTTGGGTTTTTGGTTGGGTTTTTTTTCTAGTTTTTTTGTTTTTTGTTTTTCCCCCCCCTTTTCTTTAGGCGGAGCGCTCTGAAGAACCTGATTTCTGCCTGGCTTTCAGCGTCGCGTTTCCCCGGCAGTGCGGTAGCATCTCTCTCGGGCAGTGCCGCCGGCCAGATGTCCCTCCTCCTTGGGTAGGAGAGAAAGCAGCCCCCGGTCAAATGACAACTGCGCGTTCTGGAGACGGAGAGCGCAACGGTGGGGGTTCGGAGCTGTGCCAGTTGAATTAGCGCCGAAGAAAAAACCCGAGGCTTTTCTAGCGTGAGTATTTTTCTTGGCCGTATCTAAACGCGCGCAGAGCTTTCCAGCGGCAGGGAAAGGGAAGGGAGGAGGCGCTTCCCCCCAGCGGGCGGAGGGTTTGTTCCGCTGTTAGGCTGAGAAGGTGTTGCAAGTGGCACGGGTCAGTCTGAATAGGGACCTGAAGCGTCGGGATGGCTCCGGCTTTGGCAGGCCGTGCCGTCTTTGGAGCGGAGCTGTTTCCCCGCAATCCTCCTGTAGCTCAGCTCCTGTCCTGTCCCTCGGCCGGAGGGAATTCCTCTACTCTCTTCGGTGCTCTTTCGTTTGATGATGCTGATCTCCGGTTGGGGTTTGCTGTTTGTTTTGCAGGTGCCTCGTTGTCCGCGTCTCGTGCTGCTCGACAGATGCCCCGGCCCGGGTTTGCAGCCGGTGGTGGAGCCGCCTGAGGGGAAGGAGCCAGCCCTGGGTCTGGTCGTTCGGTGCATTTTTTGGGGCGAATTAAAAAAACCGGTGCGTGTGTGTGGGGGGGTGGTGGTGTGATGATGTCATTTGGGGCAGCCGGATGTCAGCGGGGGAGCGACGGTGCGGCGGAGGAGCAGGTGAGTGGGGGTTAAGTGGGGTTCCCCCCACAAGAGGGTGGGTCACGGCCCCCAAACGCCTGAAAACTTGGTGCGGGGCAGGTGGTTGGGGTTTTGGGCGGTGGTGTTTAAAAAATGTTAAAAGCTGTATATGCGGGGGTGAGGCATTGGAGTAGAGAACAATCTCTCATTTTTCTGTGTGTTGAAAAATAATATTCCCTTACGTATATAAAAGGAGTTCAAAATACCAACCCGTATCTCTAAGGATTCTGTATTATTTAATGGGAGTTTAGACGACGGAAAGATTTTTGAAAAGATTTATTTATAAAGAGAGATTGAAGCGTCAAAGCGGATGTCTGGACAGGTCGCTAGTCCAATTGGATGTTGTCTATCGTGCGTGTTAATCTGTAAGTCTAAACAGATGTGACTCTTAGCAGAGGTTCTGTCGAAGTGTATCAAGAGCATCCGTTTTCCCTAAGTCTTACCCACGGGTCGGTCAGTGCGGAGGCGTAAACGCCTGTGCTGTAGATGGTTCCAGACTGCAAAGAGAGCCTATCGCTAGAAGGGATTTCCAAACTGGCCCTCCCCTCTGCTCTCTCTTGCCGGCGTCCAAGCGCTTTCAAAAGCGCTTTAAGCAGGAGTGTTGATTCCCAGGAGGATAGGGAAGCTCTACAGAGAGACTTAGGTAGATTGGATCGTTGGGCCAACATCAGTGGTATGAGTTTCAACAAGGGCGAGCGCCAGGTTCTGCGCGTGGGCCACAATAACCCCGAGCAGCGCTACAGGCTTGGGGAAATGTGGCTGGAAAACCACCTGGAAGAAAGAGACCTGGGGGTTCTAATGGACAAGCGGCTGAACGTGAGCCGGCAGTGTGCCCAGGTGGCCACGAAAGCCAACGGCATCCTGGCTTGTATTAGAAACAGCGTGAGCAGCAGAAGTAGGGAGGCGATTGTGCCCCTGTACTCGGCACTGGTGAGGCCGCACCTGGAGTATTGCGTCCAGTTTTGGGCACCTCAATCCAAGAGAGATGTCGAGGTGCTGGAGCGAGTGCAGAGGAGGGCAACGAAGCTGGTGAAGGGCCTGGAAAACAAATCCTATGAAGAGCGGTTGAAGGAGCTGGGACTGTTTAGTATGAGGAAGAGGGGGCTGAGGGGAGACCTCGTCACTCTCTAAAACTACTTGAAAGGACACTGTAGAGAGGTCGGTGCTGGTCTCCTGGCACGGGTAGGTAATGACAGAACGAGAGGGAACGGCTTCAAGCTCCAACAGGGTAGGTTTAGACTGGACATTAGGAAAGAATGTTTCACAGAGGGAGTGGTCGGGCATTGGAACAGGCTACCCAGGGAGGTGGTCGAGTCACCATCCCTGGATGTGTTTAAGAACCGTTGAGATGTGGTGTTGGGGGATATGGTGTAGGGGAGAACTTTGTAGAGTAGGGTAGATGGTTGGACTCGATGATGCCAAGGGTCTCTTGCAACCTAGACGATTCTATGATTCTATGAAAAGCAGCCCCTTCCCCCGTTTCCCCTCCCGCCCTGGGGAGCTGGATCGGTGCAGCGGGACAGGAGGAAAAAAACGCAGCCCCGTTTTCCTGCAGGGACGCAAAGCTCCCCGATGTCTCTGTGGTGGATAAGGCGGCACCCCCGCCTGCCTTCCTGGACGCCGGCGGACTGGCTGCTGTCGCCCCCACGGCCCCCGGGGCCACGCGCAGAGCGCCGCGGCGTCCCTGGGGCTGGTTGCGGGGCAAACACCGGAGGTTTTTGGCGCCGAGGCGACGGCTGCGGCTGCCCGGACTGCGAGCGGGGACAGGGCAGAGAGCGGGAAGGCCTGCCCGCCGGTAAGTGGTCACGGTCCCTGGGTGGAGGGAAGCGGGCTGAGAGCGGTCACCGCTCATGGCCCCGGTGAGGTCTCAGAGGGGGACAAGGAAGGGGGCGTGGGCGCTGCCCGGTGCTTTCCGCCCGCTGCGGACCGGTCCGCAGCGATTTCTGGGCTGGCCGCCGTTTTCCCCCGGCCCCCTCCGGTTCCGGAGCGGCTCGGCCCGCCCATACCGCGCGCCCATTGGTCGCGGTGCCGTAAGCGGCGTCCGTCCTCTAGGAGCCCCCGTCCCATTGGTCGATCGCGCCGTCAATCTCCAGCGCCTCCCAGCCCGGCCAATCGGAGCGCGGCAGGCGATCCGACCAATCGGAGCGGGGCGGTCGCGTTGTGATTGGCTCGTCCTCCTGTCAATCCGCCCGGGGGGCGGTTGCCATGGTGAGGAAGCCCCGCCCGGTCGCGCATGCGCAGTAGTAAGGACGGCGCCGCCCTCACTACTGCGCATGCGCCACCGGGCGGGGCGTCCTCACCATGGCAACCGCCATTGACGTCCCCCTCCGGCCAATCGGAGCGCGGCAGGCGATCCGACCAATCGGAGCGCGGCGGTCGCGTTGTGATTGGCTCGTCCTCCTGTCAATCCGCCCGGGGGGCGGTTGCCATGGTGAGGAAGCCCCGCCTGGTCGCGCATGCGCACTAGTAAGGGCGGCGCCGTGCTCGCTACTGCCGCCTTGTGGACAAAAATCGGTACTGCAGGTGGGGGGCGCGCATGCGCAGTGGAAAGAGTGGCGCCGCCCTCGCTGCTGCCGCCGCTTGTGGACAAAAAGCGGTACTGCAGGTACGGGGGTAGGGGGGTCCGGCCGCATGCGCAGTGGACGGGGGGGGGGGGGCGCTGCGCTCGCCGCTGCCGCCCGTGCCAGCAGAAACCGGCGCTGCAGCTCGGCGGATGCGGGGGGGGAAGGCGGAGCCCTGGGAGGTTCCATTTTCCCCAAATTGGGGAAAATTATTCAATTTGGGGTTTTTTTCGGTGCTTTTCCGCAACGGAAAAGACTTCAGGGTTTTGTTAGGGTTTTTCTTGCCCTTCCCCGCCGCCGGGGACGGCGCCCATGCGGGGGCTGACGCTGCAGAACCGTAAATTGAACCCCCAAATTGAACCCCGAACATGAATAACATTTTCCCCAATTTGGGGAAAAGGGAACCTTCCCCGGTCCCGCCTCCCCCCGCTCCCCGAGCCGCACCGCCGGTTTCTGCTGGCACGGGCGGCAGCGGCGGCGAGCGCAGCGCCCCCCTTTCTACTGGGCATGCGCGTCCCCCCCCCCCCCCGCCCTGTACCTGCGTACCTGCAGTACCGCTTTTTGTCCACGAGGGGGCAGTAGCGAGCACGGCGCCGCCCTCACTACTGCGCATGCGCCACCGGGCGGGGCGTCCTCACCATGGCAACCGCCATTGACGTCCCACTCCGGCCAATCGGAGCGCGGCAGGCGATCCGACCAATCGGAGCGCGGCGGTCGCGTTGTGATTGGCTCGTCCTCCTGTCAATCCGCCCGGGGGGCGGTTGCCATGGTGAGGAAGCCCCGCCCGGTCGCGCATGCGCAGTAGTAAGGACGGCGCCGCCCTCACTACTGCGCATGCGCCACCGGGCGGGGCGTCCTCACCATGGCAACCGCCCCCCTGGCGGATTGACAGGAGGACGAGCCAATCACAGCGCGGCCGCCGCGCTCCGATTGGTCGGATCGCCTGCCGCGCTCCGATTGGCCGGGGTGGGAGGCGCTGAAGATTGACGGCGCGACCGACCAATGGGACGGGCTCCCCGAGGACGGAAGCCGCTTCCGGCGCCGTGACCAATGGGCGCGCCGCATGGGCGGGCCGAGCCGCTCCGGAAGCGGAGGGGGCCGGGGGAAAATGGCGGCGCGCGCAGAAGCGGCTGCGGCGCGGCGCGGCGCGGACCGCACCGCACCGCACCGGACCGGCGCGGGCGGAAAGCACCGGGCAGCCGGACAGCGTCGCGGTGCCGCTGGACAGCGTCGCGGTGCCGCTGGACAGCGTCGCGAGGCAGCTGGACAGCGTCGAGGCCAGCGGGGGGGCGCGGGGAAGGCGGCCGGGGTCCCGAGGCGGCTCCGAGGGGAGACGGCGTTGCGGGGGGGCGGGCTGAGGCGTCTGGGGAGGTGCTCGCGGCTCCTGGGGCTGGCAAACGGGCTCGCGTGGCTGGTGTTGGGGCTTCAGCCGGAGAGGGAGTCGTGTGGCTTTGGGCTGAGGGGCGGGGGTGGAGTCCGGCGTTTTGGGGACTTGAGCAGAGGCTCAGCGGCTGGGTTTTGGGGCTCGGAAGGGGGCAGTAAGTGATGCGGTTTGGGGGCGGAGAGCAGAAGCCGTTTTGGCTGGTTCTGCAGGGGGGGTGGGCAGGAGGGCGTTGGGGGCTGCGGGGGAAAGCAGGGGCTGGGCGGGCTGCGGGGTGCTCAAACAGCAGGTGAGGTTTTCAAATCTGCAACTTGTAACTGTTGCAGCTTTGTTCTGGCTTCCTCCATTTTTGCAAAAGCTTCTGTTGCTAGACAGAGCATTCCTCTGTGTATCAGCTACTTGAGCTAGTTTATTTCAATGCGTCTGATCAGGTTTGTCTGTTCAGCAAAGTGGCATTTAAAGGTGACGTTTCACCGGATGCCAGCGGCTGTGCCTTATTTCCAGTATAAAGATGTATTCCCCAAATATCAGAGTGGGATATAACAACTGCAGCTGGTCAAAAGTAACACTGAAATGCAAAATTTAGAATTTCTTTTTTCCCATTGGCTCCTCCTCAGTATGAACACAAAGTTAATTTCTATTCTTAATTCCTATTTATGCTACATATATGAAGGATGAACGCGAGGAAAGGAGACCATAAAACACTGGCCTATTGCTATTTGTATGCTGTGCTTTGAACAGAAGAGACAAAACTGTCCTTTTTGTGAAATAATACTGGCTGTATCAGTGCCGTCCTCGTGTTTTTATTCAAAAATGTGAGATTTGTTGCCCCGAATGGTGAGAGTAGTTTTTGTTAATGGAAGTCGCAAGAGGTTCTGCCACCTTAAAAACCATAGAATCATAGAATGGTTAGAGTTGGAAGGGACCTTCAAGATCATCGTGTTGCAGCCCCCCTGCCTTGGGCAGGGACGCCTCCACTAGAGCGGGTTGCTCAAAGCCCCGTCCAGCCTGGCCTTAAACACTTCCAGGGATGGGGCATCCACAGCTTCCCCGGGCAACCTGTTCCAGTGCCTCACCACCCTCACGGTAAAGAATTTCCTCCTAACATCTAGTCTGAATCTCCCCTCTTCCGATTTAAAACCGTTACCCCTTGTCCTGTCGCTACCTTTCCCGACAGAGAGTCCCTCTCCGGCTCTCCCGTAGGCTCCCTTCAGATATTGGAAGGCTGCTCTGAGGTCTCCCCGGAGCCTTCTCTTCTCCAGGCTGAACAACCCCAGCTCTCTCAGTCTCTCTTCACAGGGGAGGTGCTCCGTCCCTCCGATGGTTTTCGTGGCCCTCCGCTGGGCCCCTTCCAACAGGTCCACGTCCTTCCCGTGTCGAGGACTCCAAAGCTGGACACCGTACGCCAGGTGGGGTCTCGCGCGCGCAGAGTAGAGGGGGGTAGAATCGCCTCCCGTGACCCGCTGGCCACGCTTCTCTTGATGCAGCCCAGGGTGGGGTTGGCTTTCTGGGCTGCCAGCGCGCGTTGCCGGCTCGTACTGACGTGTAATAATGCTACTGACGTACCGTTAGCAGCCTCGTGTTAAAAGAAGCGAGAAGCTGTAATATCCTTAATTTAGACAGTTTTTACGTGAAATGGTGCATCCTCACTGTTTCGTCACTTTCAGGAGCGAGCAATTGACCGAGAGCAGGAGAGAGACCTTTTCCAGCAAGAGATAGGGAAGCCGGAACAACAGCTTAAGGTTCCACAAAGGATTCGGCCTGTCAGCGAGCATCAAACCGGAGAGGTAACGCGCGCTATTGCTTGTACTCAAGGGATCTAAATGGTACGCTGACAGCCGTTCGGATACCCTAGGGAAGCTGTTTTATGGTGTCCCTAACCTGCATCCGTTCGCAAGGCAGGAAAGGAAATCCCCCGAGATGAAAGGCTACGGTGTCGGGGGAACGTGGGGAAAGTGTGTTCTGGGTGTTTTTTGAGTCGGTCGGTTGGATGTTTTTAGTAGCAGACACACAGAAGCCTCGTAACTTTCAAAAAGACTCCCTCGCGTAACTTAATTTAGAAAATGGGGTTTTCAAAAGCCCGTGGAAACATTCAGGACTCCTGTAGCGATTCCCCCTGCTCTTGCGTCCTTTTGTGACATCCTGTTGGTAGCACGGGTACGGGCACCGCAGGAACGCAGTGACCAAGGGGTCACAGCCGAGACGTAGCGGCGCTCTCTGCGTGCGCCTCCCCGGGAGACGTCTGTCTCCCCTGAAACAATCTGGTGACCGCAGAAGGGCAGCTCGAGGAAGTCACAGCAACCTCTTAGGCCCAGCAAAAGCCAGAAAAGCGACAGCGGTGCAAACGCTGTGTGTTGTGAAGCTTTTTGCCTGTTTTGTTTGGTGACCTTTGGGTCAATTGAACTGCATTTTATTTTTTGGTGGGTTTTCTCCTGTCTTGCTTTTAGAGCAAGGCTGATATTTTTGCGTGATTCTCTCGCCCGATTTTCAGTCTTCAGCTTCTTCTCAGGTGGCACTGCGATTTTCAAAGAAAAGCTCTTCCTTTCGGTTCAGTTCAGTTGCTGTCGTTCGGTTCTTAAATGGTAGCAACGTTTAGTATTCTATATTAGATAGTTTATGACCACAGACAGTAATGGGACATACATGGATAGACGAGAAATGTAAGTTGTCAAAATATTTATTGCCCTACAATTCTCGGAGGTAGGGGTGTGTTTCCTGGGGTTTCAAAATCTATTTCACTAAAAAGGTTTGTAACAAATCCTGCAAAGTGTTCAGCCCGTACCGGGCGACCTGGCTGTCGTCAGCCTCTGCGTACAAGGAGTGGTGGGCCATTAGCCGAATGTGTGTTAACCGACACGCGTGGAGCAATTCCGCATCCGTCTGCTTCTGTGGCAAAGCGGGTGCCCGCTCCTGTCCTACGGACACGTTCCACAGAGGGGGGAGGCACAATTAGTTTTCCTGAATCCGGGATGTTCGTTTTGAGTTCGTTTTGTGATGCGTCTCCTCATAATTTGAGGCATGGGTAGCGTGTGAATTCCTAGTTAAAATTCTCACAGTTAAAAAGGCAAAACTTCTCCCGAGAAAAAAAATTTCAAATTTGATTGCATAATGAAACGAGGCCTGTTTTTCTGCACAGAAACGATTTGTGGGAATCGTCCTGAATTACAAGCGTGTATACCCAGATGTGTACACTCCAAGTTGGCAGATAGGCTGCAGCAGCAATGTAAAGCATGCTTTAAGGTGAAAGATGGCTGTAACTGTGATGAAAACTTTAAGGTTCGTACTAGATGCTTTTAAAGTAGGATTTTTAACAGGCAGGCGCAGCGGCAATTTTAGAGCCGAGTGGTGCCGAATATTACCCATTTACAGACAGAATTCTCGGTACTGTCTTAGATTTACATTGAATTTCTATCAAATGAGCCACCTAGCCTTCCTATATAGTATATTTTGGTGCCCCGATATTACTTGGCGTATTTCATAAGTATACCTTTTATGGCCGTTTCTCGTGCTTTTCCGAGAGAGCTGCTTTACTTTTTCATAGTTGCACGGTTTTTGAATGCCTCTTCTGCCTTTCAGATCTTCTCTTTCTCCTACGCCTTAAATACTCGTACAAGAACGTGCAGAAAATGTTATGTGCAGCTGTAACGTGCTTTGGGGTTTTTTTTGGTAGGATGAAATGGAAATACTGGGACTGGCGATCCAGAAGTCTGAAGAAGCCACCGTAAAGGACCGTCCCAGTGACTACCGTCGAGTTAGGATTATTAAAAGCACCAAAGCGACACGCTCGTAGAGATGGGGACTACCTCTGGACACGTGTTAATCCCGGTCAGGTGTCCTCGGGATACAGATGGTCTGCGCTTCCTGCTCTGACAAGACAGAAGCGATGAGCTTCAGGATGAGCTCCTGAAGACAAGAAAGAGGCCAGGTGCCGGGGTTCTTGTCTCTTTGTTTGTTTGTTTGTTTGTTTGTTTTGGGCGGGGGGTGGCGGGCGGGCGGGCGGGCGTGTGGCTTCCAAAACAGGGTGCGCGGTTGACTGCAGGTGGCAGCCTGCAGAGCTCTTTTGCTGCCTGACCTCGCCTTTTCTTTGTCACTCCTCTTTCATGGCATCTGCGCTGAAAGCCGGGGCGGTCAACGAAGAGACGTGGACAAAACGGGACGAACCGGCGCCGCTTCTGCCTGTTTTCCAGGCTTTGCCACGAACCAAGGAGCATCATCAGCCTCGTCACTGGTGGCGGCGAGTCCTGAGGTGGCTTAGGTGAGTCGAGCCTTCCAGGAACGTCCGTTGTCCGTAGCCTACGGCGTGTCATTTGGACGTCAGTCGGAAGGAGGTTTCCCTTTCTGAAAGGGAACCGGTTTCTCGTGCCAAGCGGTTGCCTCTCCTGAAGTTCCCACGAGAGGGGATCCTCGGAGACGATGCGCTGGGCAGCAGAAGTCATCAGCGAGGAGACGTCGCGCGCTCTATTAAATAGGGACAAAAAGAAAGACGATGTCCTTCCAAAGGCCCGAGCGCGGCACCTCTTCCGACGGCCGATGGCATGGCCGGCCTTTGGGCTCTGGGTCCCCCGTAACAGCGGGGACACGGCCAAACCCTGTTCCTCTGCGTGTTCGGCACAGCCAAAAGCCTTGGCCGGTCCGCCGGTCGTTTTCGGTAGCCTGGTGGATTGCGGCACCGGGGATTGGATTTCCCCCCGCCAAAAGTACAGCCGTTTGGGGAATCTCTTACCTTCCTGGTTTTTTCTATCGTAAAGGAGACTTTAAAAAAAGGGTTAAAGTCGTATAACGTGCAAACTGACTTGCAGGCTTTAAACGGCAACCGTCCACCGGCTGTAGCCTACAGCGTCTTAGGCGTCCCTAAGCGGCGAGGTATTTGTTCCAAATCTTTGAAAAGAGAGGCGACTGAAGGTAACGGGTTGGGTTTTTGGTTGGGTTTTTTTTCTAGTTTTTTTGTTTTTTGTTTTTCCCCCCCCTTTTCTTTAGGCGGAGCGCTCTGAAGAACCTGATTTCTGCCTGGCTTTCAGCGTCGCGTTTCCCCGGCAGTGCGGTAGCATCTCTCTCGGGCAGTGCCGCCGGCCAGATGTCCCTCCTCCTTGGGTAGGAGAGAAAGCAGCCCCCGGTCAAATGACAACTGCGCGTTCTGGAGACGGAGAGCGCAACGGTGGGGGTTCGGAGCTGTGCCAGTTGAATTAGCGCCGAAGAAAAAACCCGAGGCTTTTCTAGCGTGAGTATTTTTCTTGGCCGTATCTAAACGCGCGCAGAGCTTTCCAGCGGCAGGGAAAGGGAAGGGAGGAGGCGCTTCCCCCCAGCGGGCGGAGGGTTTGTTCCGCTGTTAGGCTGAGAAGGTGTTGCAAGTGGCACGGGTCAGTCTGAATAGGGACCTGAAGCGTCGGGATGGCTCCGGCTTTGGCAGGCCGTGCCGTCTTTGGAGCGGAGCTGTTTCCCCGCAATCCTCCTGTAGCTCAGCTCCTGTCCTGTCCCTCGGCCGGAGGGAATTCCTCTACTCTCTTCGGTGCTCTTTCGTTTGATGATGCTGATCTCCGGTTGGGGTTTGCTGTTTGTTTTGCAGGTGCCTCGTTGTCCGCGTCTCGTGCTGCTCGACAGATGCCCCGGCCCGGGTTTGCAGCCGGTGGTGGAGCCGCCTGAGGGGAAGGAGCCAGCCCTGGGTCTGGTCGTTCGGTGCATTTTTTGGGGCGAATTAAAAAAACCGGTGCGTGTGTGTGGGGGGGTGGTGGTGTGATGATGTCATTTGGGGCAGCCGGATGTCAGCGGGGGAGCGACGGTGCGGCGGAGGAGCAGGTGAGTGGGGGTTAAGTGGGGTTCCCCCCACAAGAGGGTGGGTCACGGCCCCCAAACGCCTGAAAACTTGGTGCGGGGCAGGTGGTTGGGGTTTTGGGCGGTGGTGTTTAAAAAATGTTAAAAGCTGTATATGCGGGGGTGAGGCATTGGAGTAGAGAACAATCTCTCATTTTTCTGTGTGTTGAAAAATAATATTCCCTTACGTATATAAAAGGAGTTCAAAATACCAACCCGTATCTCTAAGGATTCTGTATTATTTAATGGGAGTTTAGACGACGGAAAGATTTTTGAAAAGATTTATTTATAAAGAGAGATTGAAGCGTCAAAGCGGATGTCTGGACAGGTCGCTAGTCCAATTGGATGTTGTCTATCGTGCGTGTTAATCTGTAAGTCTAAACAGATGTGACTCTTAGCAGAGGTTCTGTCGAAGTGTATCAAGAGCATCCGTTTTCCCTAAGTCTTACCCACGGGTCGGTCAGTGCGGAGGCGTAAACGCCTGTGCTGTAGATGGTTCCAGACTGCAAAGAGAGCCTATCGCTAGAAGGGATTTCCAAACTGGCCCTCCCCTCTGCTCTCTCTTGCCGGCGTCCAAGCGCTTTCAAAAGCGCTTTAAGCAGGAGTGTTGATTCCCAGGAGGATAGGGAAGCTCTACAGAGAGACTTAGGTAGATTGGATCGTTGGGCCAACATCAGTGGTATGAGTTTCAACAAGGGCGAGCGCCAGGTTCTGCGCGTGGGCCACAATAACCCCGAGCAGCGCTACAGGCTTGGGGAAATGTGGCTGGAAAACCACCTGGAAGAAAGAGACCTGGGGGTTCTAATGGACAAGCGGCTGAACGTGAGCCGGCAGTGTGCCCAGGTGGCCACGAAAGCCAACGGCATCCTGGCTTGTATTAGAAACAGCGTGAGCAGCAGAAGTAGGGAGGCGATTGTGCCCCTGTACTCGGCACTGGTGAGGCCGCACCTGGAGTATTGCGTCCGGTTTTGGGCACCTCAATCCAAGAGAGATGTCGAGGTGCTGGAGCGAGTGCAGAGGAGGGCAACGAAGCTGGTGAAGGGCCTGGAAAACAAATCCTATGAAGAGCGGTTGAAGGAGCTGGGACTGTTTAGTATGAGGAAGAGGGCGCTGAGGGGAGACCTCGTCACTCTCTAAAACTACTTGAAAGGACACTGTAGAGAGGTCGGTGCTGGTCTCCTGGCACGGGTAGGTAATGACAGAACGAGAGGGAACGGCTTCAAGCTCCAACAGGGTAGGTTTAGACTGGACATTAGGAAAGAATGTTTCACAGAGGGAGTGGTCGGGCATTGGAACAGGCTACCCAGGGAGGTGGTCGAGTCACCATCCCTGGATGTGTTTAAGAACCGTTGAGATGTGGTGTTGGGGGATATGGTGTAGGGGAGAACTTTGTAGAGTAGGGTAGATGGTTGGACTCGATGATGCCAAGGGTCTCTTGCAACCTAGACGATTCTATGATTCTATGAAAAGCAGCCCCTTCCCCCGTTTCCCCTCCCGCCCTGGGGAGCTGGATCGGTGCAGCGGGACAGGAGGAAAAAAACGCAGCCCCGTTTTCCTGCAGGGACGCAAAGCTCCCCGATGTCTCTGTGGTGGATAAGGCGGCACCCCCGCCTGCCTTCCTGGACGCCGGCGGACTGGCTGCTGTCGCCCCCACGGCCCCCGGGGCCACGCGCAGAGCGCCGCGGCGTCCCTGGGGCTGGTTGCGGGGCGAACACCGGAGGTTTTTGGCGCCGAGGCGACGGCTGCGGCTGCCCGGACTGCGAGCGGGGACAGGGCAGAGAGCGGGAAGGCCTGCCCGCCGGTAAGTGGTCACGGTCCCTGGGTGGAGGGAAGCGGGCTGAGAGCGGTCACCGCTCATGGCCCCGGTGAGGTCTCAGAGGGGGACAAGGAAGGGGGCGTGGGCGCTGCCCGGTGCTTTCCGCCCGCTGCGGACCGGTCCGCAGCGATTTCTGGGCTGGCCGCCGTTTTCCCCCGGCCCCCTCCGGTTCCGGAGCGGCTCGGCCCGCCCATACCGCGCGCCCATTGGTCGCGGTGCCGTAAGCGGCGTCCGTCCTCTAGGAGCCCCCGTCCCATTGGTCGATCGCGCCGTCAATCTCCAGCGCCTCCCAGCCCGGCCAATCGGAGCGCGGCAGGCGATCCGACCAATCGGAGCGGGGCGGTCGCGTTGTGATTGGCTCGTCCTCCTGTCAATCCGCCCGGGGGGCGGTTGCCATGGTGAGGAAGCCCCGCCCGGTCGCGCATGCGCAGTAGTAAGGACGGCGCCGCCCTCACTACTGCGCATGCGCCACCGGGCGGGGCGTCCTCACCATGGCAACCGCCCCCCTGGCGGATTGACAGGAGGACGAGCCAATCACAGCGCGGCCGCCGCGCTCCGATTGGTCGGATCGCCTGCCGCGCTCCGATTGGCCGGGGTGGGAGGCGCTGAAGATTGACGGCGCGACCGACCAATGGGACGGGCTCCCCGAGGACGGAAGCCGCTTCCGGCGCCGTGACCAATGGGCGCGCCGCATGGGCGGGCCGAGCCGCTCCGGAAGCGGAGGGGGCCGGGGGAAAATGGCGGCGCGCGCAGAAGCGGCTGCGGCGCGGCGCGGCGCGGACCGCACCGCACCGCACCGGACCGGCGCGGGCGGAAAGCACCGGGCAGCCGGACAGCGTCGCGGTGCCGCTGGACAGCGTCGCGGTGCCGCTGGACAGCGTCGCGAGGCAGCTGGACAGCGTCGAGGCCAGCGGGGGGGCGCGGGGAAGGCGGCCGGGGTCCCGAGGCGGCTCCGAGGGGAGACGGCGTTGCGGGGGGGCGGGCTGAGGCGTCTGGGGAGGTGCTCGCGGCTCCTGGGGCTGGCAAACGGGCTCGCGTGGCTGGTGTTGGGGCTTCAGCCGGAGAGGGAGTCGTGTGGCTTTGGGCTGAGGGGCGGGGGTGGAGTCCGGCGTTTTGGGGACTTGAGCAGAGGCTCAGCGGCTGGGTTTTGGGGCTCGGAAGGGGGCAGTAAGTGATGCGGTTTGGGGGCGGAGAGCAGAAGCCGTTTTGGCTGGTTCTGCACGGGGGGTGGGCAGGAGGGCGTTGGGGGCTGCGGGGGAAAGCAGGGGCTGGGCGGGCTGCGGGGTGCTCAAACAGCAGGTGAGGTTTTCAAATCTGCAACTTGTAACTGTTGCAGCTTTGTTCTGGCTTCCTCCATTTTTGCAAAAGCTTCTGTTGCTAGACAGAGCATTCCTCTGTGTATCAGCTACTTGAGCTAGTTTATTTCAATGCGTCTGATCAGGTTTGTCTGTTCAGCAAAGTGGCATTTAAAGGTGACGTTTCACCGGATGCCAGCGGCTGTGCCTTATTTCCAGTATAAAGATGTATTCCCCAAATATCAGAGTGGGATATAACAACTGCAGCTGGTCAAAAGTAACACTGAAATGCAAAATTTAGAATTTCTTTTTTCCCATTGGCTCCTCCTCAGTATGAACACAAAGTTAATTTCTATTCTTAATTCCTATTTATGCTACATATATGAAGGATGAACGCGAGGAAAGGAGACCATAAAACACTGGCCTATTGCTATTTGTATGCTGTGCTTTGAACAGAAGAGACAAAACTGTCCTTTTTGTGAAATAATACTGGCTGTATCAGTGCCGTCCTCGTGTTTTTATTCAAAAATGTGAGATTTGTTGCCCCGAATGGTGAGAGTAGTTTTTGTTAATGGAAGTCGCAAGAGGTTCTGCCACCTTAAAAACCATAGAATCATAGAATGGTTAGAGTTGGAAGGGACCTTCAAGATCATCGTGTTGCAGCCCCCCTGCCTTGGGCAGGGACGCCTCCACTAGAGCGGGTTGCTCAAAGCCCCGTCCAGCCTGGCCTTAAACACTTCCAGGGATGGGGCATCCACAGCTTCCCCGGGCAACCTGTTCCAGTGCCTCACCACCCTCACGGTAAAGAATTTCCTCCTAACATCTAGTCTGAATCTCCCCTCTTCCGATTTAAAACCGTTACCCCTTGTCCTGTCGCTACCTTTCCCGACAGAGAGTCCCTCTCCGGCTCTCCCGTAGGCTCCCTTCAGATATTGGAAGGCTGCTCTGAGGTCTCCCCGGAGCCTTCTCTTCTCCAGGCTGAACAACCCCAGCTCTCTCAGTCTCTCTTCACAGGGGAGGTGCTCCGTCCCTCCGATGGTTTTCGTGGCCCTCCGCTGGGCCCCTTCCAACAGGTCCACGTCCTTCCCGTGTCGAGGACTCCAAAGCTGGACACCGTACGCCAGGTGGGGTCTCGCGCGCGCAGAGTAGAGGGGGGTAGAATCGCCTCCCGTGACCCGCTGGCCACGCTTCTCTTGATGCAGCCCAGGGTGGGGTTGGCTTTCTGGGCTGCCAGCGCGCGTTGCCGGCTCGTACTGACGTGTAATAATGCTACTGACGTACCGTTAGCAGCCTCGTGTTAAAAGAAGCGAGAAGCTGTAATATCCTTAATTTAGACAGTTTTTACGTGAAATGGTGCATCCTCACTGTTTTGTCACTTTCAGGAGCGAGCAATTGACCGAGAGCAGGAGAGAGACCTTTTCCAGCAAGAGATAGGGAAGCCGGAACAACAGCTTAAGGTTCCACAAAGGATTCGGCCTGTCAGCGAGCATCAAACCGGAGAGGTAACGCGCGCTATTGCTTGTACTCAAGGGATCTAAATGGTACGCTGACAGCCGTTCGGATACCCTAGGGAAGCTGTTTTATGGTGTCCCTAACCTGCATCCGTTCGCAAGGCAGGAAAGGAAATCCCCCGAGATGAAAGGCTACGGTGTCGGGGGAACGTGGGGAAAGTGTGTTCTGGGTGTTTTTTGAGTCGGTCGGTTGGATGTTTTTAGTAGCAGACACACAGAAGCCTCGTAACTTTCAAAAAGACTCCCTCGCGTAACTTAATTTAGAAAATGGGGTTTTCAAAAGCCCGTGGAAACATTCAGGACTCCTGTAGCGATTCCCCCTGCTCTTGCGTCCTTTTGTGACATCCTGTTGGTAGCACGGGTACGGGCACCGCAGGAACGCAGTGACCAAGGGGTCACAGCCGAGACGTAGCGGCGCTCTCTGCGTGCGCCTCCCCGGGAGACGTCTGTCTCCCCTGAAACAATCTGGTGACCGCAGAAGGGCAGCTCGAGGAAGTCACAGCAACCTCTTAGGCCCAGCAAAAGCCAGAAAAGCGACAGCGGTGCAAACGCTGTGTGTTGTGAAGCTTTTTGCCTGTCTTGTTTGGTGACCTTTGGGTCAATTGAACTGCATTTTATTTTTTGGTGGGTTTTCTCCTGTCTTGCTTTTAGAGCAAGGCTGATATTTTTGCGTGATTCTCTCGCCCGATTTTCAGTCTTCAGCTTCTTCTCAGGTGGCACTGCGATTTTCAAAGAAAAGCTCTTCCTTTCGGTTCAGTTCAGTTGCTGTCGTTCGGTTCTTAAATGGTAGCAACGTTTAGTATTCTATATTAGATAGTTTATGACCACAGACAGTAATGGGACATACATGGATAGACGTGAAATGTAAGTTGTCAAAATATTTATTGCCCTACAATTCTCGGAGGTAGGGGTGTGTTTCCTGGGGTTTCAAAATCTATTTCACTAAAAAGGTTTGTAACAAATCCTGCAAAGTGTTCAGCCCGTACCGGGCGACCTGGCTGTCGTCAGCCTCTGCGTACAAGGAGTGGTGGGCCATTAGCCGAATGTGTGTTAACCGACACGCGTGGAGCAATTCCGCATCCGTCTGCTTCTGTGGCAAAGCGGGTGCCCGCTCCTGTCCTACGGACACGTTCCACAGAGGGGGGAGGCACAATTAGTTTTCCTGAATCCGGGATGTTCGTTTTGAGTTCGTTTTGTGATGCGTCTCCTCATAATTTGAGGCATGGGTAGCGTGTGAATTCCTAGTTAAAATTCTCACAGTTAAAAAGGCAAAACTTCTCCCGAGAAAAAAAATTTCAAATTTGATTGCATAATGAAACGAGGCCTGTTTTTCTGCACAGAAACGATTTGTGGGAATCGTCCTGAATTACAAGCGTGTATACCCAGATGTGTACACTCCAAGTTGGCAGATAGGCTGCAGCAGCAATGTAAAGCATGCTTTAAGGTGAAAGATGGCTGTAACTGTGATGAAAACTTTAAGGTTCGTACTAGATGCTTTTAAAGTAGGATTTTTAACAGGCAGGCGCAGCGGCAATTTTAGAGCCGAGTGGTGCCGAATATTACCCATTTACAGACAGAATTCTCGGTACTGTCTTAGATTTACATCGAATTTCTATCAAATGAGCCACCTAGCCTTCCTATATAGTATATTTTGGTGCCCCGATATTACTTGGCGTATTTCATAAGTATACCTTTTATGGCCGTTTCTCGTGCTTTTCCGAGAGAGCTGCTTTACTTTTTCATAGTTGCACGGTTTTTGAATGCCTCTTCTGCCTTTCAGATCTTCTCTTTCTCCTACGCCTTAAATACTCGTACAAGAACAGGCAGAAAATGTTATGTGCAGCTGTAACGTGCTTTGGGGTTTTTTTTGGTAGGATGAAATGGAAATACTGGGACTGGCGATCCAGAAGTCTGAAGAAGCCACCGTAAAGGACCGTCCCAGTGACTACCGTCGAGTTAGGATTATTAAAAGCACCAAAGCGACACGCTCGTAGAGATGGGGACTACCTCTGGACACGTGTTAATCGCGGTCAGGTGTCCTCGGGATACAGATGGTCTGCGCTTCCTGCTCTGACAAGACAGAAGCGATGAGCTTCAGGATGAGCTCCTGAAGACAAGAAAGAGGCCAGGTGCCGGGGTTCTTGTCTCTTTGTTTGTTTGTTTGTTTGTTTGTTTTGGGCGGGGGGTGGCGGGCGGGCGGGCGGGCGTGTGGCTTCCAAAACAGGGTGCGCGGTTGACTGCAGGTGGCAGCCTGCAGAGCTCTTTTGCTGCCTGACCTCGCCTTTTCTTTGTCACTCCTCTTTCATGGCATCTGCGCTGAAAGCCGGGGCGGTCAACGAAGAGACGTGGACAAAACGGGACGAACCGGCGCCGCTTCTGCCTGTTTTCCAGGCTTTGCCACGAACCAAGGAGCATCATCAGCCTCGTCACTGGTGGCGGCGAGTCCTGAGGTGGCTTAGGTGAGTCGAGCCTTCCAGGAACGTCCGTTGTCCGTAGCCTACGGCGTGTCATTTGGACGTCAGTCGGAAGGAGGTTTCCCTTTCTGAAAGGGAACCGGTTTCTCGTGCCAAGCGGTTGCCTCTCCTGAAGTTCCCACGAGAGGGGATCCTCGGAGACGATGCGCTGGGCAGCAGAAGTCATCAGCGAGGAGACGTCGCGCGCTCTATTAAATAGGGACAAAAAGAAAGACGATGTCCTTCCAAAGGCCCGAGCGCGGCACCTCTTCCGACGGCCGATGGCATGGCCGGCCTTTGGGCTCTGGGTCCCCCGTAACAGCGGGGACACGGCCAAACCCTGTTCCTCTGCGTGTTCGGCACAGCCAAAAGCCTTGGCCGGTCCGCCGGTCGTTTTCGGTAGCCTGGTGGATTGCGGCACCGGGGATTGGATTTCCCCCCGCCAAAAGTACAGCCGTTTGGGGAATCTCTTACCTTCCTGGTTTTTTCTATCGTAAAGGAGACTTTAAAAAAAGGGTTAAAGTCGTATAACGTGCAAACTGACTTGCAGGCTTTAAACGGCAACCGTCCACCGGCTGTAGCCTACAGCGTCTTAGGCGTCCCTAAGCGGCGAGGTATTTGTTCCAAATCTTTGAAAAGAGAGGCGACTGAAGGTAACGGGTTGGGTTTTTGGTTGGGTTTTTTTTCTAGTTTTTTTGTTTTTTGTTTTTCCCCCCCCTTTTCTTTAGGCGGAGCGCTCTGAAGAACCTGATTTCTGCCTGGCTTTCAGCGTCGCGTTTCCCCGGCAGTGCGGTAGCATCTCTCTCGGGCAGTGCCGCCGGCCAGATGTCCCTCCTCCTTGGGTAGGAGAGAAAGCAGCCCCCGGTCAAATGACAACTGCGCGTTCTGGAGACGGAGAGCGCAACGGTGGGGGTTCGGAGCTGTGCCAGTTGAATTAGCGCCGAAGAAAAAACCCGAGGCTTTTCTAGCGTGAGTATTTTTCTTGGCCGTATCTAAACGCGCGCAGAGCTTTCCAGCGGCAGGGAAAGGGAAGGGAGGAGGCGCTTCCCCCCAGCGGGCGGAGGGTTTGTTCCGCTGTTAGGCTGAGAAGGTGTTGCAAGTGGCACGGGTCAGTCTGAATAGGGACCTGAAGCGTCGGGATGGCTCCGGCTTTGGCAGGCCGTGCCGTCTTTGGAGCGGAGCTGTTTCCCCGCAATCCTCCTGTAGCTCAGCTCCTGTCCTGTCCCTCGGCCGGAGGGAATTCCTCTACTCTCTTCGGTGCTCTTTCGTTTGATGATGCTGATCTCCGGTTGGGGTTTGCTGTTTGTTTTGCAGGTGCCTCGTTGTCCGCGTCTCGTGCTGCTCGACAGATGCCCCGGCCCGGGTTTGCAGCCGGTGGTGGAGCCGCCTGAGGGGAAGGGGCCAGCCCTGGGTCTGGTCGTTCGGTGCATTTTTTGGGGCGAATTAAAAAAACCGGTGCGTGTGTGTGGGGGGGTGGTGGTGTGATGATGTCATTTGGGGCAGCCGGATGTCAGCGGGGGAGCGACGGTGCGGCGGAGGAGCAGGTGAGTGGGGGTTAAGTGGGGTTCCCCCCACAAGAGGGTGGGTCACGGCCCCCAAACGCCTGAAAACTTGGTGCGGGGCAGGTGGTTGGGGTTTTGGGCGGTGGTGTTTAAAAAATGTTAAAAGCTGTATATGCGGGGGTGAGGCATTGGAGTAGAGAACAATCTCTCATTTTTCTGTGTGTTGAAAAATAATATTCCCTTACGTATATAAAAGGAGTTCAAAATACCAACCCGTATCTCTAAGGATTCTGTATTATTTAATGGGAGTTTAGACGACGGAAAGATTTTTGAAAAGATTTATTTATAAAGAGAGATTGAAGCGTCAAAGCGGATGTCTGGACAGGTCGCTAGTCCAATTGGATGTTGTCTATCGTGCGTGTTAATCTGTAAGTCTAAACAGATGTGACTCTTAGCAGAGGTTCTGTCGAAGTGTATCAAGAGCATCCGTTTTCCCTAAGTCTTACCCACGGGTCGGTCAGTGCGGAGGCGTAAACGCCTGTGCTGTAGATGGTTCCAGACTGCAAAGAGAGCCTATCGCTAGAAGGGATTTCCAAACTGGCCCTCCCCTCTGCTCTCTCTTGCCGGCGTCCAAGCGCTTTCAAAAGCGCTTTAAGCAGGAGTGTTGATTCCCAGGAGGATAGGGAAGCTCTACAGAGAGACTTAGGTAGATTGGATCGTTGGGCCAACATCAGTGGTATGAGTTTCAACAAGGGCGAGCGCCAGGTTCTGCGCGTGGGCCACAATAACCCCGAGCAGCGCTACAGGCTTGGGGAAATGTGGCTGGAAAACCACCTGGAAGAAAGAGACCTGGGGGTGCTAATGGACAAGCGGCTGAACGTGAGCCGGCAGTGTGCCCAGGTGGCCACGAAAGCCAACGGCATCCTGGCTTGTATTAGAAACAGCGTGAGCAGCAGAAGTAGGGAGGCGATTGTGCCCCTGTACTCGGCACTGGTGAGGCCGCACCTGGAGTATTGCGTCCGGTTTTGGGCACCTCAATCCAAGAGAGATGTCGAGGTGCTGGAGCGAGTGCAGAGGAGGGCAACGAAGATGGTGAAGGGCCTGGAAAACAAATCCTATGAAGAGCGGTTGAAGGAGCTGGGACTGTTTAGTATGAGGAAGAGGGGGCTGAGGGGAGACCTCGTCACTCTCTAAAACTACTTGAAAGGACACTGTAGAGAGGTCGGTGCTGGTCTCCTGGCACGGGTAGGTAATGACAGAACGAGAGGGAACGGCTTCAAGCTCCAACAGGGTAGGTTTAGACTGGACATTAGGAAAGAATGTTTCACAGAGGGAGTGGTCGGGCATTGGAACAGGCTACCCAGGGAGGTGGTCGAGTCACCATCCCTGGATGTGTTTAAGAACCGTTGAGATGTGGTGTTGGGGGATATGGTGTAGGGGAGAACTTTGTAGAGTAGGGTAGATGGTTGGACTCGATGATGCCAAGGGTCTCTTGCAACCTAGACGATTCTATGATTCTATGAAAAGCAGCCCCTTCCCCCGTTTCCCCTCCCGCCCTGGGGAGCTGGATCGGTGCAGCGGGACAGGAGGAAAAAAACGCAGCCCCGTTTTCCTGCAGGGACGCAAAGCTCCCCGATGTCTCTGTGGTGGATAAGGCGGCACCCCCGCCTGCCTTCCTGGACGCCGGCGGACTGGCTGCTGTCGCCCCCACGGCCCCCGGGGCCACGCGCAGAGCGCCGCGGCGTCCCTGGGGCTGGTTGCGGGGCGAACACCGGAGGTTTTTGGCGCCGAGGCGACGGCTGCGGCTGCCCGGACTGCGAGCGGGGACAGGGCAGAGAGCGGGAAGGCCTGCCCGCCGGTAAGTGGTCACGGTCCCTGGGTGGAGGGAAGCGGGCTGAGAGCGGTCACCGCTCATGGCCCCGGTGAGGTCTCAGAGGGGGACAAGGAAGGGGGCGTGGGCGCTGCCCGGTGCTTTCCGCCCGCTGCGGACCGGTCCGCAGCGATTTCTGGGCTGGCCGCCGTTTTCCCCCGGCCCCCTCCGGTTCCGGAGCGGCTCGGCCCGCCCATACCGCGCGCCCATTGGTCGCGGTGCCGTAAGCGGCGTCCGTCCTCTAGGAGCCCCCGTCCCATTGGTCGATCGCGCCGTCAATCTCCAGCGCCTCCCAGCCCGGCCAATCGGAGCGCGGCAGGCGATCCGACCAATCGGAGCGGGGCGGTCGCGTTGTGATTGGCTCGTCCTCCTGTCAATCCGCCCGGGGGGCGGTTGCCATGGTGAGGAAGCCCCGCCCGGTCGCGCATGCGCAGTAGTAAGGACGGCGCCGCCCTCACTACTGCGCATGCGCCACCGGGCGGGGCGTCCTCACCATGGCAACCGCCATTGACGTCCCCCTCCGGCCAATCGGAGCGCGGCAGGCGATCCGACCAATCGGAGCGCGGCGGTCGCGTTGTGATTGGCTCGTCCTCCTGTCAATCCGCCCGGGGGCGGTTGCCATGGTGAGGAAGCCCCGCCTGGTCGCGCATGCGCACTAGTAAGGGCGGCGCCGTGCTCGCTACTGCCGCCTTGTGGACAAAAATCGGTACTGCAGGTGGGGGGCGCGCATGCGCAGTGGAAAGAGTGGCGCCGCCCTCGCTGCTGCCGCCGCTTGTGGACAAAAAGCGGTACTGCAGGTACGGGGGTAGGGGGGTCCGGCCGCATGCGCAGTGGACGGGGGGGGGGGGGCGCTGCGCTCGCCGCTGCCGCCCGTGCCAGCAGAAACCGGCGCTGCAGCTCGGCGGATGCGGGGGGGGAAGGCGGAGCCCTGGGAGGTTCCATTTTCCCCAAATTGGGGAAAATTATTCAATTTGGGGTTTTTTTCGGTGCTTTTCCGCAACGGAAAAGACTTCAGGGTTTTGTTAGGGTTTTTCTTGCCCTTCCCCGCCGCCGGGGACGGCGCCCATGCGGGGGCTGACGCTGCAGAACCGTAAATTGAACCCCCAAATTGAACCCCGAACATGAATAACATTTTCCCCAATTTGGGGAAAAGGGAACCTTCCCCGGTCCCGCCTCCCCCCGCTCCCCGAGCCGCACCGCCGGTTTCTGCTGGCACGGGCGGCAGCGGCGGCGAGCGCAGCGCCCCCCTTTCTACTGGGCATGCGCGTCCCCCCCCCCCCCCCCCCCCCCCCCCGCCCTGTACCTGCGTACCTGCAGTACCGCTTTTTGTCCACGAGGGGGCAGTAGCGAGCACGGCGCCGCCCTCACTACTGCGCATGCGCCACCGGGCGGGGCGTCCTCACCATGGCAACCGCCCCCCTGGCGGATTGACAGGAGGACGAGCCAATCACAGCGCGGCCGCCGCGCTCCGATTGGTCGGATCGCCTGCCGCGCTCCGATTGGCCGGGGTGGGAGGCGCTGAAGATTGACGGCGCGACCGACCAATGGGACGGGCTCCCCGAGGACGGAAGCCGCTTCCGGCGCCGTGACCAATGGGCGCGCCGCATGGGCGGGCCGAGCCGCTCCGGAAGCGGAGGGGGCCGGGGGAAAATGGCGGCGCGCGCAGAAGCGGCTGCGGCGCGGCGCGGCGCGGACCGCACCGCACCGCACCGGACCGGCGCGGGCGGAAAGCACCGGGCAGCCGGACAGCGTCGCGGTGCCGCTGGACAGCGTCGCGGTGCCGCTGGACAGCGTCGCGAGGCAGCTGGACAGCGTCGCGGCCAGCGGGGGGGCGCGGGGAAGGCGGCCGGGGTCCCGAGGCGGCTCCGAGGGGAGACGGCGTTGCGGGGGGGCGGGCTGAGGCGTCTGGGGAGGTGCTCGCGGCTCCTGGGGCTGGCAAACGGGCTCGCGTGGCTGGTGTTGGGGCTTCAGCCGGAGAGGGAGTCGTGTGGCTTTGGGCTGAGGGGCGGGGGTGGAGTCCGGCGTTTTGGGGACTTGAGCAGAGGCTCAGCGGCTGGGTTTTGGGGCTCGGAAGGGGGCAGTAAGTGATGCGGTTTGGGGGCGGAGAGCAGAAGCCGTTTTGGCTGGTTCTGCACGGGGGGTGGGCAGGAGGGCGTTGGGGGCTGCGGGGGAAAGCAGGGGCTGGGCGGGCTGCGGGGTGCTCAAACAGCAGGTGAGGTTTTCAAATCTGCAACTTGTAACTGTTGCAGCTTTGTTCTGGCTTCCTCCATTTTTGCAAAAGCTTCTGTTGCTAGACAGAGCATTCCTCTGTGTATCAGCTACTTGAGCTAGTTTATTTCAATGCGTCTGATCAGGTTTGTCTGTTCAGCAAAGTGGCATTTAAAGGTGACGTTTCACCGGATGCCAGCGGCTGTGCCTTATTTCCAGTATAAAGATGTATTCCCCAAATATCAGAGTGGGATATAACAACTGCAGCTGGTCAAAAGTAACACTGAAATGCAAAATTTAGAATTTCTTTTTTCCCATTGGCTCCTCCTCAGTATGAACACAAAGTTAATTTCTATTCTTAATTCCTATTTATGCTACATATATGAAGGATGAACGCGAGGAAAGGAGACCATAAAATACTGGCCTATTGCTATTTGTATGCTGTGCTTTGAACAGAAGAGACAAAACTGTCCTTTTTGTGAAATAATACTGGCTGTATCAGTGCCGTCCTCGTGTTTTTATTCAAAAATGTGAGATTTGTTGCCCCGAATGGTGAGAGTAGTTTTTGTTAATGGAAGTCGCAAGAGGTTCTGCCACCTTAAAAACCATAGAATCATAGAATGGTTAGAGTTGGAAGGGACCTTCAAGATCATCGTGTTGCAGCCCCCCTGCCTTGGGCAGGGACGCCTCCACTAGAGCGGGTTGCTCAAAGCCCCGTCCAGCCTGGCCTTAAACACTTCCAGGGATGGGGCATCCACAGCTTCCCCGGGCAACCTGTTCCAGTGCCTCACCACCCTCACGGTAAAGAATTTCCTCCTAACATCTAGTCTGAATCTCCCCTCTTCCGATTTAAAACCGTTACCCCTTGTCCTGTCGCTACCTTTCCCGACAGAGAGTCCCTCTCCGGCTCTCCCGTAGGCTCCCTTCAGATATTGGAAGGCTGCTCTGAGGTCTCCCCGGAGCCTTCTCTTCTCCAGGCTGAACAACCCCAGCTCTCTCAGTCTCTCTTCACAGGGGAGGTGCTCCGTCCCTCCGATGGTTTTCGTGGCCCTCCGCTGGGCCCCTTCCAACAGGTCCACGTCCTTCCCGTGTCGAGGACTCCAAAGCTGGACACCGTACGCCAGGTGGGGTCTCGCGCGCGCAGAGTAGAGGGGGGTAGAATCGCCTCCCGTGACCCGCTGGCCACGCTTCTCTTGATGCAGCCCAGGGTGGGGTTGGCTTTCTGGGCTGCCAGCGCGCGTTGCCGGCTCGTACTGACATGTAATAATGCTACTGACGTACCGTTAGCAGCCTCGTGTTAAAAGAAGCGAGAAGCTGTAATATCCTTAATTTAGACAGTTTTTACGTGAAATGGTGCATCCTCACTGTTTCGTCACTTTCAGGAGCGAGCAATTGACCGAGAGCAGGAGAGAGACCTTTTCCAGCAAGAGATAGGGAAGCCGGAACAACAGCTTAAGGTTCCACAAAGGATTCGGCCTGTCAGCGAGCATCAAACCGGAGAGGTAACGCGCGCTATTGCTTGTACTCAAGGGATCTAAATGGTACGCTGACAGCCGTTCGGATACCCTAGGGAAGCTGTTTTATGGTGTCCCTAACCTGCATCCGTTCGCAAGGCAGGAAAGGAAATCCCCCGAGATGAAAGGCTACGGTGTCGGGGGAACGTGGGGAAAGTGTGTTCTGGGTGTTTTTTGAGTCGGTCGGTTGGATGTTTTTAGTAGCAGACACACAGAAGCCTCGTAACTTTCAAAAAGACTCCCTCGCGTAACTTAATTTAGAAAATGGGGTTTTCAAAAGCCCGTGGAAACATTCAGGACTCCTGTAGCGATTCCCCCTGCTCTTGCGTCCTTTTGTGACATCCTGTTGGTAGCACGGGTACGGGCACCGCAGGAACGCAGTGACCAAGGGGTCACAGCCGAGACGTAGCGGCGCTCTCTGCGTGCGCCTCCCCGGGAGACGTCTGTCTCCCCTGAAACAATCTGGTGACCGCAGAAGGGCAGCTCGAGGAAGTCACAGCAACCTCTTAGGCCCAGCAAAAGCCAGAAAAGCGACAGCGGTGCAAACGCTGTGTATTGTGAAGCTTTTTGCCTGTTTTGTTTGGTGACCTTTGGGTCAATTAAACTGCATTTTATTTTTTGGTGGGTTTTCTCCTGTCTTGCTTTTAGAGCAAGGCTGATATTTTTGCGTGATTCTCTCGCCCGATTTTCAGTCTTCAGCTTCTTCTCAGGTGGCACTGCGATTTTCAAAGAAAAGCTCTTCCTTTCGGTTCAGTTCAGTTGCTGTCGTTCGGTTCTTAAATGGTAGCAACGTTTAGTATTCTATATTAGATAGTTTATGACCACAGACAGTAATGGGACATACATGGATAGACGAGAAATGTAAGTTGTCAAAATATTTATTGCCCTACAATTCTCGGAGGTAGGGGTGTGTTTCCTGGGGTTTCAAAATCTATTTCACTAAAAAGGTTTGTAACAAATCCTGCAAAGTGTTCAGCCCGTACCGGGCGACCTGGCTGTCGTCAGCCTCTGCGTACAAGGAGTGGTGGGCCATTAGCCGAATGTGTGTTAACCGACACGCGTGGAGCAATTCCGCATCCGTCTGCTTCTGTGGCAAAGCGGGTGCCCGCTCCTGTCCTACGGACACGTTCCACAGAGGGGGGAGGCACAATTAGTTTTCCTGAATCCGGGATGTTTGTTTTGAGTTCGTTTTGTGATGCGTCTCCTCATAATTTGAGGCATGGGTAGCGTGTGAATTCCTAGTTAAAATTCTCACAGTTAAAAAGGCAAAACTTCTCCCGAGAAAAAAAATTTCAAATTTGATTGCATAATGAAACGAGGCCTGTTTTTCTGCACAGAAACGATTTGTGGGAATCGTCCTGAATTACAAGCGTGTATACCCAGATGTGTACACTCCAAGTTGGCAGATAGGCTGCAGCAGCAATGTAAAGCATGCTTTAAGGTGAAAGATGGCTGTAACTGTGATGAAAACTTTAAGGTTCGTACTAGATGCTTTTAAAGTAGGATTTTTAACAGGCAGGCGCAGCGGCAATTTTAGAGCCGAGTGGTGCCGAATATTACCCATTTACAGACAGAATTCTCGGTACTGTCTTAGATTTACATCGAATTTCTATCAAATGAGCCACCTAGCCTTCCTATATAGTATATTTTGGTGCCCCGATATTACTTGGCGTATTTCATAAGTATACCTTTTATGGCCGTTTCTCGTGCTTTTCCGAGAGAGCTGCTTTACTTTTTCATAGTTGCACGGTTTTTGAATGCCTCTTCTGCCTTTCAGATCTTCTCTTTCTCCTACGCCTTAAATACTCGTACAAGAACGTGCAGAAAATGTTATGTGCAGCTGTAACGTGCTTTGGGGTTTTTTTTGGTAGGATGAAATGGAAATACTGGGACTGGCGATCCAGAAGTCTGAAGAAGCCACCGTAAAGGACCGTCCCAGTGACTACCGTCGAGTTAGGATTATTAAAAGCACCAAACCGACACGCTCGTAGAGATGGGGACTACCTCTGGACACGTGTTAATCCCGGTCAGGTGTCCTCGGGATACAGATGGTCTGCGCTTCCTGCTCTGACAAGACAGAAGCGATGAGCTTCAGGATGAGCTCCTGAAGACAAGAAAGAGGCCAGGTGCCGGGGTTCTTGTCTCTTTGTTTGTTTGTTTGTTTGTTTGTTTTGGGCGGGGGGTGGCGGGCGGGCGGGCGGGCGTGTGGCTTCCAAAACAGGGTGCGCGGTTGACTGCAGGTGGCAGCCTGCAGAGCTCTTTTGCTGCCTGACCTCGCCTTTTCTTTGTCACTCCTCTTTCATGGCATCTGCGCTGAAAGCCGGGGCGGTCAACGAAGAGACGTGGACAAAACGGGACGAACCGGCGCCGCTTCTGCCTGTTTTCCAGGCTTTGCCACGAACCAAGGAGCATCATCAGCCTCGTCACTGGTGGCGGCGAGTCCTGAGGTGGCTTAGGTGAGTCGAGCCTTCCAGGAACGTCCGTTGTCCGTAGCCTACGGCGTGTCATTTGGACGTCAGTCGGAAGGAGGTTTCCCTTTCTGAAAGGGAACCGGTTTCTCGTGCCAAGCGGTTGCCTCTCCTGAAGTTCCCACGAGAGGGGATCCTCGGAGACGATGCGCTGGGCAGCAGAAGTCATCAGCGAGGAGACGTCGCGCGCTCTATTAAATAGGGACAAAAAGAAAGACGATGTCCTTCCAAAGGCCCGAGCGCGGCACCTCTTCCGACGGCCGATGGCATGGCCGGCCTTTGGGCTCTGGGTCCCCCGTAACAGCGGGGACACGGCCAAACCCTGTTCCTCTGCGTGTTCGGCACAGCCAAAAGCCTTGGCCGGTCCGCCGGTCGTTTTCGGTAGCCTGGTGGATTGCGGCACCGGGGATTGGATTTCCCCCCGCCAAAAGTACAGCCGTTTGGGGAATCTCTTACCTTCCTGGTTTTTTCTATCGTAAAGGAGACTTTAAAAAAAGGGTTAAAGTCGTATAACGTGCAAACTGACTTGCAGGCTTTAAACGGCAACCGTCCACCGGCTGTAGCCTACAGCGTCTTAGGCGTCCCTAAGCGGCGAGGTATTTGTTCCAAATCTTTGAAAAGAGAGGCGACTGAAGGTAACGGGTTGGGTTTTTGGTTGGGTTTTTTTTCTAGTTTTTTTGTTTTTTGTTTTTCCCCCCCCTTTTCTTTAGGCGGAGCGCTCTGAAGAACCTGATTTCTGCCTGGCTTTCAGCGTCGCGTTTCCCCGGCAGTGCGGTAGCATCTCTCTCGGGCAGTGCCGCCGGCCAGATGTCCCTCCTCCTTGGGTAGGAGAGAAAGCAGCCCCCGGTCAAATGACAACTGCGCGTTCTGGAGACGGAGAGCGCAACGGTGGGGGTTCGGAGCTGTGCCAGTTGAATTAGCGCCGAAGAAAAAACCCGAGGCTTTTCTAGCGTGAGTATTTTTCTTGGCCGTATCTAAACGCGCGCAGAGCTTTCCAGCGGCAGGGAAAGGGAAGGGAGGAGGCGCTTCCCCCCAGCGGGCGGAGGGTTTGTTACGCTGTTAGGCTGAGAAGGTGTTGCAAGTGGCACGGGTCAGTCTGAATAGGGACCTGAAGCGTCGGGATGGCTCCGGCTTTGGCAGGCCGTGCCGTCTTTGGAGCGGAGCTGTTTCCCCGCAATCCTCCTGTAGCTCAGCTCCTGTCCTGTCCCTCGGCCGGAGGGAATTCCTCTACTCTCTTCGGTGCTCTTTCGTTTGATGATGCTGATCTCCGGTTGGGGTTTGCTGTTTGTTTTGCAGGTGCCTCGTTGTCCGCGTCTCGTGCTGCTCGACAGATGCCCCGGCCCGGGTTTGCAGCCGGTGGTGGAGCCGCCTGAGGGGAAGGGGCCAGCCCTGGGTCTGGTCGTTCGGTGCATTTTTTGGGGCGAATTAAAAAAACCGGTGTGTGTGTGTGGGGGGGTGGTGGTGTGATGATGTCATTTGGGGCAGCCGGATGTCAGCGGGGGAGCGACGGTGCGGCGGAGGAGCAGGTGAGTGGGGGTTAAGTGGGGTTCCCCCCACAAGAGGGTGGGTCACGGCCCCCAAACGCCTGAAAACTTGGTGCGGGGCAGGTGGTTGGGGTTTTGGGCGGTGGTGTTTAAAAAATGTTAAAAGCTGTATATGCGGGGGTGAGGCATTGGAGTAGAGAACAATCTCTCATTTTTCTGTGTGTTGAAAACTAATATTCCCTTACGTATATAAAAGGAGTTCAAAATACCAACCCGTATCTCTAAGGATTCTGTATTATTTAATGGGAGTTTAGACGACGGAAAGATTTTTTAAAAGATTTATTTATAAAGAGAGATTGAAGCGTCAAAGCGGATGTCTGGACAGGTCGCTAGTCCAATTGGATGTTGTCTATCTATCGTGCGTGTTAATCTGTAAGTCTAAACAGATGTGACTCTTAGCAGACGTTCTGTCGAAGTGTATCAAGAGCATCCCTTTTCCCTAAGTCTTACCCACGGGTCGGTCAGTGCGGAGGCGTAAACGCCTGTGCTGTAGATGGTTCCAGACTGCAAAGAGAGCCTATCGCTAGAAGGGATTTCCAAACTGGCCCTCCCCTCTGCTCTCTCTTGCCGGCGTCCAAGCGCTTTCAAAAGCGCTTTAAGCAGGAGTGTTGATTCCCAGGAGGATAGGGAAGCTCTACAGAGAGACTTAGGTAGATTGGATCGTTGGGCCAACATCAGTGGTATGAGTTTCAACAAGGGCAAGTGCCAGGTTCTGCACGTGGGCCACAATAACCCCGAGCAGCGCTACAGGCTTGGGGAAATGTGGCTGGAAAACCACCTGGAAGAAAGAGACCTGGGGGTTCTAATGGGCAAGCAGCTGAACGTGAGCCGGCAGTGTGCCCAGGTGGCCACGAAAGCCAACGGCATCCTGGCTTGTATTAGAAACAGCGTGAGCAGCAGAAGTAGGGAGGCGATTGTGCCCCTGTACTCGGCACTGGTGAGGCCACACCTGGAGTATTGCGTCCGGTTTTGGGCACCTCAATCCAAGAGAGATGTCGAGGTGCTGGAGCGAGTGCAGAGGAGGGCAACGAAGCTGGTGAAGGGCCTGGAAAACAAATCCTATGAAGAGCGGTTGAAGGAGCTGGGACTGTTTAGTATGAGGAAGAGGGGGCTGAGGGGAGACCTCGTCACTCTCTACAACTACTTGAAAGGACACTGTAGAGAGGTCGGTGCTGGTCTCTTGGCACGGGTAGGTAATGACAGAACGAGAGGGAACGGCTTCAAGCTCCAACAGGGTAGGTTTAGACTGGACATTAGGAAAGAATGTTTCACAGAGGGAGTGGTCGGGCATTGGAACAGGCTACCCAGGGAGGTGGTCGAGTCACCATCCCTGGATGTGTTTAAGAACCGTCGAGATGTGGTGTTGGGGGATATGGTGTAGGGGAGAACTTTGTAGAGTAGGGTAGATGGTTGGACTCGATGATGCCAAGGGTCTCTTGCAACCTAGACGATTCTATGATTCTATGAAAAGCAGCCCCTTCCCCCGTTTCCCCTCCCGCCCTGGGGAGCTGGATCGGTGCAGCGGGACAGGAGGAAAAAAACCCAGCCCCGTTTTCCTGCAGGGACGCAAAGCTCCCCGATGTCTCTGTGGTGGATAAGGCGGCACCCCCGCCTGCCTTCCTGGACGCCGGCGGACTGGCTGCTGTCGCCCCCACGGCCCCCGGGGCCACGCGCAGAGCGCCGCGGCGTCCCTGGGGCTGGTTGCGGGGCGAACACCGGAGGTTTTTGGCGCCGAGGCGACGGCTGCGGCTGCCCGGACTGCGAGCGGGGACAGGGCAGAGAGCGGGAAGGCCTGCCCGCCGGTAAGTGGTCACGGTCCCTGGGTGGAGGGAAGCGGGCTGAGAGCGGTCACCGCTCATGGCCCCGGTGAGGTCTCAGAGGGGGACAAGGAAGGGGGCGTGGGCGCTGCCCGGTGCTTTCCGCCCGCTGCGGACCGGTCCGCAGCGATTTCTGGGCTAGCCGCCGTTTTCCCCCGGCCCCCTCCGGTTCCGGAGCGGCTCGGCCCGCCCATACCGCGCGCCCATTGGTCGCGGTGCCGTAAGCGGCGTCCGTCCTCTAGGAGCCCCCGTCCCATTGGTCGATCGCGCCGTCAATCTCCAGCGCCTCCCAGTCCGGCCAATCGGAGCGCGGCAGGCGATCCGACCAATCGGAGCGGGGCGGTCGCGTTGTGATTGGCTCGTCCTCCTGTCAATCCGCCCGGGGGCGGTTGCCATGGTGAGGAAGCCCCGCCCCGTCGCGCATGCGCAGTAGTAAGGACGGCGCCGCCCTCACTACTGCGCATGCGCCACCGGGCGGGGCGTCCTCACCATGGCAACCGCCCCCTGGCGGATTGACAGGAGGACGAGCCAATCACAGCGCGACCGCCGCGCTCCGATTGGTCGGATCGCCTGCCGCGCTCCGATTGGCCGGGGTGGGAGGCGCTGAAGATTGACGGCGCGACCGACCAATGGGACGGGCTCCCCGAGGACGGAAGCCGCTTCCGGCGCCGTGACCAATGGGCGCGCCGCATGGGCGGGCCGAGCCGCTCCGGAAGCGGAGGGGGCCGGGGGAAAATGGCGGCGCGCGCAGAAGCGGCTGCGGCGCGGCGCGGACCGGACCGGACCGCACCGCACCGCACCGCACCGCACCGGCGCGGGCGGAAAGCACCGGGCAGCCGGACAGCTTCGCGGTGCCGCTGGGCAGCGTCGCGGTGCCGCTGGGCAGCGTCGCGAGGCAGCTGGACAGCGTCGAGGCCAGCGGGGGGGCGCGGGGAAGGCGGCCGGGGTCCCGAGGCGGCTCCGAGGGGAGACGGCGTTGCGGGGGGGCGGGCTGAGGCGTCTGGGGAGGTGCTCGCGGCTCCCGGGGCTGGCAAACGGGCTCGCGTGGCTGGTGTTGGGGCTTCAGCCGGAGAGGGAGTCGTGTGGCTTTGGGCTGAGGGGCGGGGGTGGAGTCCGGCGTTTTGGGGACTCGAGCAGAGGCTCAGCGGCTGGGTTTTGGGGCTCGGAAGGGGGCAGTAAGTGATGCGGTTTGGGGGCGGAGAGCAGAAGCCGTTTTGGCTGGTTTTGCAGGGGGGGTGGGCAGGAGGGCGTTGGGGGCTGCGGGGGAAAGCAGGGGCTGGGCGGGCTGCGGGGTGCTCAAACAGCAGGTGAGGTTTTCAAATCTGCAACTTGTAACTGTTGCAGCTTTATTCTGGCTTCCTCCATTTTTGCAAAAGCTTCTGTTGCTAGACAGAGCATTCCTCTGTGTATCAGCTACTTGAGCTAGTTTATTTCAATGCGTCTGATCAGGTTTGTCTGTTCAGCAAAGTGGCATTTAAAGGTGACGTTTCACCGGATGCCAGCGGCTGTGCCTTATTTCCAGTATAAAGATGTATTCCCCAAATATCAGAGTGGGATATAACAACTGCAGCTGGTCAAAAGTAAAACCGAAATGCAAAATTTAGAATTTCTTTTTTCCCATTGGCTCCTCCTCAGTATGAACACAAAGTTAATTTCTATTCTTAATTCCTATTTATGCTACATATATGAAGGATGAACGCGAGGAAAGGAGACCATAAAATACTGGCCTATTGCTATTTGTATGCTGTGCTTTGAACAGAAGAGACAAAACTGTCCTTTTTGTGAAATAATACTGGCTGTATCAGTGCCGTCCTCGTGTTTTTATTCAAAAATGTGAGATTTGTTGCCCCGAATGGTGAGAGTAGTTTTTGTTAATGGAAGTCGCAAGAGGTTCTGCCACCTTAAAAACCATAGAATCATAGAATGGTTAGAATTGGAAGGGACCTTCAAGATCATGGTGTTGCAGCCCCCCTGCCTTGGGCAGGGACGCCTCCACTAGAGCGGGTTGCTCAAAGCCCCGTCCAGCCTGGCCTTAAACACTTCCAGGGATGGGGCATCCACAGCTTCCCCGGGCAACCTGTTCCAGTGCCTCACCACCCTCACGGTAAAGAATTTCCTCCTAATATCTAGTCTGAATCTCCCCTCTTCCGATTTAAAATCGTTACCCCTTGTCCTGTCGCTACCTTTCCCGACAGAGAGTCCCTCTCCGGCTCTCCCGTAGGCTCCCTTCAGATATTGGAAGGCTGCTCTGAGGTCTCCCCGGAGCCTTCTCTTCTCCAGGCTGAACAACCCCAGCTCTCTCAGTCTCTCTTCACAGGGGAGGTGCTCCGTCCCTCCGATGGTTTTCGTGGCCCTCCGCTGGGCCCCTTCCAACAGGTCCACGTCCTTCCCGTGTCGAGGACTCCAAAGCTGGACACCGTACTCCAGGTGGGGTCTCGCGTGCGCAGAGTAGAGGGGGGTAGAATCGCCTCCCGTGACCCGCTGGCCACGCTTCTCTTGATGCAGCCCAGGGTGGGGTTGGCTTTCTGGGCTGCCAGCGCGCGTTGCCGGCTCGTACTGACGTGTAATAATGCTACTGATGTACCGTTAGCAGCCTCGTGTTAAAAGAAGCAAGAAGCTGTAATATCCTTAATTTAGACAGTTTTTACGTGAAATGGTGCATCCTCACTGTTTTGTCACTTTCAGGAGCGAGCAATTGACCGAGAGCACGAGAGAGACCTTTTCCAGCAAGAGATAGGGAAGCCGGAACAACAGCTTAAGGTTCCACAAAGGATTCGGCCTGTCAGCGAGCATCAAACCGGAGAGGTAACGCGCGCTATTGCTTGTACTCAAAGGATCTAAATGGTACGCTGACAGCCGTTCGGATACCCTAGGGAAGCTGTTTTATGGTGTCCCTAACCTGCATCCGTTCGCAAGGCAGGAAAGGAAATCCCCCGAGATGAAAGGCTACGGTGTCGGGGGAACGTGGGGAAAGTGTGTTCTGGGTGTTTTTTGAGTCGGTCGGTTGGATGTTTTTAGTAGCAGACACACAGAAGCCTCGTAACTTTCAAAAAGACTCCCTCGCGTAACTTAATTTAGAAAATGGGGTTTTCAAAAGCCCGTGGAAACATTCAGGACTCCTGTAGCGATTCCCCCTGCTCTTGCGTCCTTTTGTGACATCCTGTTGGTAGCACGGGTACGGGCACCGCAGGAACGCAGTGACCAAGGGGTCACAGCCGAGACGTAGCGGCGCTCTCTGCGTGCGCCTCCCCGGGAGACGTCTGTCTCCCCTGAAACAATCTGGTGACCGCAGAAGGGCAGCTCGAGGAAGTCACAGCAACCTCTTAGGCCCAGCAAAAGCCAGAAAAGCGACAGCGGTGCAAACGCTGTGTATTGTGAAGCTTTTTGCCTGTTTTGTTTGGTGACCTTTGGGTCAATTAAACTGCATTTTATTTTTTGGTGGGTTTTCTCCTGTCTTGCTTTTAGAGCAAGGCTGATATTTTTGCGTGATTCTCTCGCCCAATTTTCAGTCTTCAGCTTCTTCTCAGGTGGCACTGCGATTTTCAAAGAAAAGCTCTTCCTTTCGGTTCAGTTCAGTTGCTGTCGTTCGGTTCTTAAATGGTAGCAACGTTTAGTATTCTATATTAGATAGTTTATGACCACAGACAGTAATGGGACATACATGGATAGACGTGAAATGTAAGTTGTCAAAATATTTATTGCCCTACAATTCTCGGAGGTAGGGGTGTGTTTCCTGGGGTTTCAAAATCTATTTCACTAAAAAGGTTTGTAACAAATCCTGCAAAGTGTTCAGCCCGTACCGGGCGACCTGGCTGTCGTCAGCCTCTGCGTACAAGGAGTGGTGGGCCATTAGCCGAATGTGTGTTAACCGACACGCGTGGAGCAATTCCGCATCCGTCTGCTTCTGTGGCAAAGCGGGTGCCCGCTCCTGTCCTACGGACACGTTCCACAGAGGGGGGAGGCACAATTAGTTTTCCTGAATCCGGGATGTTCGTTTTGAGTTCGTTTTGTGATGCGTCTCCTCATAATTTGAGGCATGGGCAGCGTGTGAATTCCTAGTTAAAATTCTCACAGTTAAAAAGGCAAAACTTCTCCCGAGAAAAAAAATTTCAAATTTGATTGCATAATGAAACGAGGCCTGTTTTTCTGCACAGAAACGATTTGTGCAAATCGTCCTGAATTACAAGCGTGTATACCCAGATGTGTACACTCCAAGTTGGCAGATAGGCTGCAGCAGAAATGTAAAGCATGCTTTAAGGTGAAAGATGGCTGTAACTGTGATGAAAACTTTAAGGTTCGTACTAGATGCTTTTAAAGTAGGATTTTTAACAGGCAGGCGCAGCGGCAATTTTAGAGCTGAGTGGTGCCGAATATTACCCATTTACAGACAGAATTCTCGGTACTGTCTTAGATTTACATCGAATTTCTATCAAATGAGCCACCTAGCCTTCCTATATAGTATATTTTGGTGCCCCGATATTACTTGGCGTATTTCATAAGTATACCTTTTATGGCCGTTTCTCGTGCTTTTCCGAGAGAGCTGCTTTACTTTTTCATAGTTGCACGGTTTTTGAATGCCTCTTCTGCCTTTCAGATCTTCTCTTTCTCCTACGCCTTAAATACTCGTACAAGAACAGGCAGAAAATGTTATGTGCAGCTGTAACGTGCTTTGGGGTTTTTTTTGGTAGGATGAAATGGAAATACTGGGACTGGCGATCCAGAAGTCTGAAGAAGCCACCGTAAAGGACCGTCCCAGTGACTACCGTCGAGTTAGGATTATTAAAAGCACCAAAGCGACACGCTCGTAGAGATGGGGACTACCTCTGGACACGTGTTAATCCCGGTCAGGTGTCCTCGGGATACAGATGGTCTGCGCTTCCTGCTCTGACAAGACAGAAGCGATGAGCTTCAGGATGAGCTCCTGAAGACAAGAAAGAGGCCAGGTGCCGGGGTTCTTGTCTCTTTGTTTGTTTGTTTGTTTGTTTGTTTTGGGCGGGGGGTGGCGGGCGGGCGTGTGGGCGTGTGGCTTCCAAAACAGGGTGCGCGGTTGACTGCAGGTGGCAGCCTGCAGAGCTCTTTTGCTGCCTGACCTCGCCTTTTCTTTGTCACTCCTCTTTCATGGCATCTGCGCTGAAAGCCGGGGCGGTCAACGAAGAGACGTGGACAAAACGGGACGAACCGGTGCCGCTTCTGCCTGTTTTCCAGGCTTTGCCACGAACCAAGGAGCATCATCAGCCTCGTCACTGGTGGCGGCGAGTCCTGAGGTGGCTTAGGTGAGTCGAGCCTTCCAGGAACGTCCGTTGTCCGTAGCCTACGGCGTGTCATTTGGACGTCAGTCGGAAGGAGGTTTCCCTTTCTGAAAGGGCACCGGTTTCTCGTGCCAAGCGGTTGCCTCTCCTGAAGTTCCCACGAGAGGGGATCCTCGGAGACGATGCGCTGGGCAGCAGAAGTCATCAGCGAGGAGACGTCGCGCGCTCTATTAAATAGGGACAAAAAGAAAGACGATGTCCTTCCAAAGGCCCGAGCGCGGCACCTCTTCCGACGGCCGATGGCATGGCCGGCCTTTGGGCTCTGGGTCCCCCGTAACAGCGGGGACACGGCCAAACCCTGTTCCTCTGCGTGTTCGGCACAGCCAAAAGCCTTGGCCGGTCCGCCGGTCGTTTTCGGTAGCCTGGTGGACTGCGGCACCGGGGATTGGATTTCCCCCCGCCAAAAGTACAGCCGTTTGGGGAATCTCTTACCTTCCTGGTTTTTTCTATCGTAAAGGAGACTTTAAAAAAAGGGTTAAAGTCGTATAACGTGCAAACTGACTTGCAGGCTTTAAACGGCAACCGTCCACCGGCTGTAGCCTACAGCGTCTTAGGCGTCCCTAAGCGGCGAGGTATTTGTTCCAAATCTTTGAAAAGAGAGGCGACTGAAGGTAACGGGTTGGGTTTTTGGTTGGGTTTTTTTTCTAGTTTTTTTGTTTTTTGTTTTTCCCCCCCCTTTTCTTTAGGCGGAGCGCTCTGAAGAACCTGATTTCTGCCTGGCTTTCAGCGTCGCGTTTCCCCGGCAGTGCGGTAGCATCTCTCTCGGGCAGTGCCGCCGGCCAGATGTCCCTCCTCCTTGGGTAGGAGAGAAAGCAGCCCCCGGTCAAATGGCGTTCTGGAGACGGAGAGCGCAACGGTGGGGGTTCGGAGCTGTGCCAGTTGAATTAGCGCCGAAGAAAAAGTCCGAGGCTTTTCTAGCGTGAGTATTTTTCTTGGCCATATCTAAACGCGCGCAGAGCTTTCCAGCGGCAGAGAAAGGGAAGGGAGGAGGCGCTTCCCCCCAGCGGGCGGAGGGTTTGTTACGCTGTTAGGCTGAGAAGGTGTTGCAAGTGGCACGGGTCAGTCTGAATAGGGACCTGAAGCGTCGGGATGGCTCCGGCTTTGGCAGGCCGTGCCGTCTTTGGAGCGGAGCTGTTTCCCCGCAGTCCTCCTGTAGCTCAGCTCCTGTCCTGTCCCTCGGCCGGAGGGAATTCCTCTACTCTCTTCGGTGCTCTTTCGTTTGATGATGCTGATCTCCGGTTGGGGTTTGCTGTTTGTTTTGCAGGTGCCTCGTTGTCCGCGTCTCGTGCTGCTCGACAGATGCCCCGGCCCGGGTTTGCAGCCGGTGGTGGAGCCGCCTGAGGGGAAGGGGCCAGCCCTGGGTCTGGTCGTTCGGTGCATTTTTTGGGACGAATTAAAAAAACCGGTGTGTGTGTGGGGGGGGGTGGTGGTGTGATGATGTCATTTGGGGCAGCCGGATGTCAGCGGGGGAGCGACGGTGCGGCGGAGGAGCAGGTGAGTGGGGGTTAAGTGGGGTTCCCCCCACAAGAGGGTGGGTCACGGCCCCCAAACGCCTGAAAACTTGGTGCGGGGCAGGTGGTTGGGGTTTTGGGCGGTGGTGTTTAAAAAATGTTAAAAGCTGTATATGCGGGGGTGAGGCATTGGAGTAGAGAACAATCTCTCATTTTTCTGTGTGTTGAAAAATAATATTCCCTTACGTATATAAAAGGAGTTCAAAATACCAACCCGTATCTCTAAGGATTCTGTATTATTTAATGGGAGTTTAGACGACGGAAAGATTTTTTTAAAAGATTTATTTATAAAGAGAGATTGAAGCGTCAAAGCGGATGTCTGGACAGGTCGCTAGTCCAATTGGATGTTGTCTATCTATCGTGCGTGTTAATCTGTAAGTCTAAACAGATGTGACTCTTAGCAGACGTTCTGTCGAAGTGTATCAAGAGCATCCCTTTTCCCTAAGTCTTACCCACGGGTCGGTCAGTGCGGAGGCGTAAACGCCTGTGCTGTAGATGGTTCCAGACTGCAAAGAGAGCCTATCGCTAGAAGGGATTTCCAAACTGGCCCTCCCCTCTGCTCTCTCTTGCCGGCGTCCAAGCGCTTTCAAAAGCGCTTTAAGCAGGAGTGTTGATTCCCAGGAGGATAGGGAAGCTCTACAGAGAGACTTAGGTAGATTGGATCGTTGGGCCAACATCAGTGGTATGCGTTTCAAGAAGGGCAAGTGCCAGGTTCTGCGCGTGGGCCACAATAACCCCGAGCAGCGCTACAGGCTTGGGGAAATGTGGCTGGAAAACCACCTGGAAGAAAGAGACCTGGGGGTTCTAATGGACAAGCAGCTGAACGTGAGCCGTCAGTGTGCCCAGGTGGCCACGAAAGCCAACGGCATCCTGGCTTGTATTAGAAACAGCGTGAGCAGCAGAAGTAGGGAGGCGATTGTGCCCCTGTACTCGGCACTGGTGAGGCCACACCTGGAGTATTGCGTCCGGTTTTGGGCACCTCAATCCAAGAGAGATGTCGAGGTGCTGGAGCGAGTGCAGAGGAGGGCAACGAAGCTGGTGAAGGGCCTGGAAAACAAATCCTATGAAGAGCGGTTGAAGGAGCTGGGACTGTTTAGTATGAGGAAGAGGGGGCTGAGGGGAGACCTCGTCACTCCCTAAAACTACTTGAAAGGACACTGTAGAGAGGTCGGTGCTGGTCTCTTGGCACGGGTAGGTAATGACAGAACGAGAGGGAACGGCTTCAAGCTCCAACAGGGTAGGTTTAGACTGGACATTAGGAAAGAATGTTTCACAGAGGGAGTGGTCGGGCATTGGAACAGGCTACCCAGGGAGGTGGTCGAGTCACCATCCCTGGATGTGTTTAAGAACCGTTGAGATGTGGTGTTGGGGGATATGGTGTAGGGGAGAACTTTGTAGAGTAGGGTAGATGGTTGGACTCGATGATGCCAAGGGTCTCTTGCAACCTAGACGATTCTATGATTCTATGAAAAGCAGCCCCTTCCCCCGTTTCCCCTCCCGCCCTGGGGAGCTGGATCGGTGCAGCGGGACAGGAGGAAAAAAACCCAGCCCCGTTTTCCTGCAGGGACGCAAAGCTCCCCGATGTCTCTGTGGTGGATAAGGCGGCACCCCCGCCTGCCTTCCTGGACGCCGGCGGACTGGCTGCTGTCGCCCCCACGGCCCCCGGGGCCACGCGCAGAGCGCCGCGGCGTCCCTGGGGCTGGTTGCGGGGCGAACACCGGAGGTTTTTGGCGCCGAGGCGACGGCTGCGGCTGCCCGGACTGCGAGCGGGGACAGGGCAGAGAGCGGGAAGGCCTGCCCGCCGGTAAGTGGTCACGGTCCCTGGGTGGAGGGAAGCGGGCTGAGAGCGGTCACCGCTCATGGCCCCGGTGAGGTCTCAGAGGGGGACAAGGAAGGGGGCGTGGGCGCTGCCCGGTGCTTTCCGCCCGCTGCGGACCGGTCCGCAGCGATTTCTGGGCTGGCCGCCGTTTTCCCCCGGCCCCCTCCGGTTCCGGAGCGGCTCGGCCCGCCCATACCGCGCGCCCATTGGTCGCGGTGCCGTAAGCGGCGTCCGTCCTCTAGGAGCCCCCGTCCCATTGGTCGATCGCGCCGTCAATCTCCAGCGCCTCCCAGTCCGGCCAATCGGAGCGCGGCAGGCGATCCGACCAATCGGAGCGGGGCGGTCGCGTTGTGATTGGCTCGTCCTCCTGTCAATCCGCCCGGGGGCGGTTGCCATGGTGAGGAAGCCCCGCCCCGTCGCGCATGCGCAGTAGTAAGGACGGCGCCGCCCTCACTACTGCGCATGCGCCACAGGGCGGGGCGTCCTCACCATGGCAACCGCCCCCTGGCGGATTGACAGGAGGACGAGCCAATCACAACGCGACCGCCGCGCTCCGATTGGTCGGATCGCCTGCCGCGCTCCGATTGGCCGGGGTGGGAGGCGCTGAAGATTGACGGCGCGACCGACCAATGGGACGGGCTCCCCGAGGACGGAAGCCGCTTCCGGCGCCGTGACCAATGGGCGCGCCGCATGGGCGGGCCGAGCCGCTCCGGAAGCGGAGGGGGCCGGGGGAAAATGGCGGCGCGCGCAGAAGCGGCTGCGGCGCGGCGCGGACCGGACCGGACCGCACCGCACCGCACCGCACCGGCGGAAAGCACCGGGCAGCCGGACAGCGTCGCGGTGCCGCTGGGCAGCGTCGCGGTGCCGCTGGGCAGCGTCGCGAGGCAGCTGGACAGCGTCGAGGCCAGCGGGGGGGCGCGGGGAAGGCGGCCGGGGTCCCGAGGCGGCTCCGAGGGGAGACGGCGTTGCGGGGGGGCGGGCTGAGGCGTCTGGGGAGGTGCTCGCGGCTCCCGGGGCTGGCAAACGGGCTCGCGTGGCTGGTGTTGGGGCTTCAGCCGGAGAGGGAGTCGTGTGGCTTTGGGCTGAGGGGCGGGGGTGGAGTCCGGCGTTTTGGGGACTCGAGCAGAGGCTCAGCGGCTGGGTTTTGGGGCTCGGAAGGGGGCAGTAAGTGATGCGGTTTGGGGGCGGAGAGCAGAAGCCGTTTTGGCTGGTTTTGCAGGGGGGGTGGGCAGGAGGGCGTTGGGGGCTGCGGGGGAAAGCAGGGGCTGGGCGGGCTGCGGGGTGCTCAAACAGCAGGTGAGGTTTTCAAATCTGCAACTTGTAACTGTTGCAGCTTTATTCTGGCTTCCTCCATTTTTGCAAAAGCTTCTGTTGCTAGACAGAGCATTCCTCTGTGTATCAGCTACTTGAGCTAGTTTATTTCAATGCGTCTGATCAGGTTTGTCTGTTCAGCAAAGTGGCATTTAAAGGTGACGTTTCACCGGATGCCAGCGGCTGTGCCTTATTTCCAGTATAAAGATGTATTCCCCAAATATCAGAGTGGGATATAACAACTGCAGCTGGTCAAAAGTAACACTGAAATGCAAAATTTAGAATTTCTTTTTTCCCATTGGCTCCTCCTCAGTATGAACACAAAGTTAATTTCTATTCTTAATTCCTATTTATGCTACATATATGAAGGATGAACGCGAGGAAAGGAGACCATAAAATACTGGCCTATTGCTATTTGTATGCTGTGCTTTGAACAGAAGAGACAAAACTGTCCTTTTTGTGAAATAATACTGGCTGTATCAGTGCCGTCCTCGTGTTTTTATTCAAAAATGTGAGATTTGTTGCCCCGAATGGTGAGAGTAGTTTTTGTTAATGGAAGTCGCAAGAGGTTCTGCCACCTTAAAAACCATAGAATCATAGAATGGTTAGAATTGGAAGGGACCTTCAAGATCATCGTGTTGCAGCCCCCCTGCCTTGGGCAGGGACGCCTCCACTAGAGCGGGTTGCTCAAAGCCCCGTCCAGCCTGGCCTTAAACACTTCCAGGGATGGGGCATCCACAGCTTCCCCGGGCAACCTGTTCCAGTGCCTCACCACCCTCACGGTAAAGAATTTCCTCCTAATATCTAGTCTGAATCTCCCCTCTTCCGATTTAAAACCGTTACCCCTTGTCCTGTCGCTACCTTTCCCGACAGAGAGTCCCTCTCCGGCTCTCCCGTAGGCTCCCTTCAGATATTGGAAGGCTGCTCTGAGGTCTCCCCGGAGCCTTCTCTTCTCCAGGCTGAACAACCCCAGCTCTCTCAGTCTCTCTTCACAGGGGAGGTGCTCCGTCCCTCCGATGGTTTTCGTGGCCCTCCGCTGGGCCCCTTCCAACAGGTCCATGTCCTTCCCGTGTCGAGGACTCCAAAGCTGGACACCGTACTCCAGGTGGGGTCTCGCGTGCGCAGAGTAGAGGGGGGTAGAATCGCCTCCCGTGACCCGCTGGCCACGCTTCTCTTGATGCAGCCCAGGGTGGGGTTGGCTTTCTGGGCTGCCAGCGCGCGTTGCCGGCTCGTACTGACGTGTAATAATGCTACTGATGTACCGTTAGCAGCCTCGTGTTAAAAGAAGCAAGAAGCTGTAATATCCTTAATTTAGACAGTTTTTACGTGAAATGGTGCATCCTCACTGTTTTGTCACTTTCAGGAGCGAGCAATTGACCGAGAGCACGAGAGAGACCTTTTCCAGCAAGAGATAGGGAAGCCGGAACAACAGCTTAAGGTTCCACAAAGGATTCGGCCTGTCAGCGAGCATCAAACCGGAGAGGTAACGCGCGCTATTGCTTGTACTCAAGGGATCTAAATGGTACGCTGACAGCCGTTCGGATACCCTAGGGAAGCTGTTTTATGGTGTCCCTAACCTGCATCCGTTCGCAAGGCAGGAAAGGAAATCCCCCGAGATGAAAGGCTACGGTGTCGGGGGAACGTGGGGAAAGTGTGTTCTGGGTGTTTTTTGAGTCGGTCGGTTGGATGTTTTTAGTAGCAGACACACAGAAGCCTCGTAACTTTCAAAAAGACTCCCTCGCGTAACTTAATTTAGAAAATGGGGTTTTCAAAAGCCCGTGGAAACATTCAGGACTCCTGTAGCGATTCCCCCTGCTCTTGCGTCCTTTTGTGACATCCTGTTGGTAGCACGGGTACGGGCACCGCAGGAACGCAGTGACCAAGGGGTCACAGCCGAGACGTAGCGGCGCTCTCTGCGTGCGCCTCCCCGGGAGACGTCTGTCTCCCCTGAAACAATCTGGTGACCGCAGAAGGGCAGCTCGAGGAAGTCACAGCAACCTCTTAGGCCCAGCAAAAGCCAGAAAAGCGACAGCGGTGCAAACGCTGTGTATTGTGAAGCTTTTTGCCTGTTTTGTTTGGTGACCTTTGGGTCAATTAAACTGCATTTTATTTTTTGGTGGGTTTTCTCCTGTCTTGCTTTTAGAGCAAGGCTGATATTTTTGCGTGATTCTCTCGCCCGATTTTCAGTCTTCAGCTTCTTCTCAGGTGGCACTGCGATTTTCAAAGAAAAGCTCTTCCTTTCGGTTCAGTTCAGTTGCTGTCGTTCGGTTCTTAAATGGTAGCAACGTTTAGTATTCTATATTAGATAGTTTATGACCACAGACAGTAATGGGACATACATGGATAGACGTGAAATGTAAGTTGTCAAAATATTTATTGCCCTACAATTCTCGGAGGTAGGGGTGTGTTTCCTGGGGTTTCAAAATCTATTTCACTAAAAAGGTTTGTAACAAATCCTGCAAAGTGTTCAGCCCGTACCGGGCGACCTGGCTGTCGTCAGCCTCTGCGTACAAGGAGTGGTGGGCCATTAGCCGAATGTGTGTTAACCGACACGCGTGGAGCAATTCCGCATCCGTCTGCTTCTGTGGCAAAGCGGGTGCCCGCTCCTGTCCTACGGACACGTTCCACAGAGGGGGGAGGCACAATTAGTTTTCCTGAATCCGGGATGTTCGTTTTGAGTTCGTTTTGTGATGCGTCTCCTCATAATTTGAGGCATGGGCAGCGTGTGAATTCCTAGTTAAAATTCTCACAGTTAAAAAGGCAAAACTTCTCCCGAGAAAAAAAATTTCAAATTTGATTGCATAATGAAACGAGGCCTGTTTTTCTGCACAGAAACGATTTGTGCAAATCGTCCTGAATTACAAGCGTGTATACCCAGATGTGTACACTCCAAGTTGGCAGATAGGCTGCAGCAGAAATGTAAAGCATGCTTTAAGGTGAAAGATGGCTGTAACTGTGATGAAAACTTTAAGGTTCGTACTAGATGCTTTTAAAGTAGGATTTTTAACAGGCAGGCGCAGCGGCAATTTTAGAGCTGAGTGGTGCCGAATATTACCCATTTACAGACAGAATTCTCGGTACTGTCTTAGATTTACATCGAATTTCTATCAAATGAGCCACCTAGCCTTCCTATATAGTATATTTTGGTGCCCCGATATTACTTGGCGTATTTCATAAGTATACCTTTTATGGCCGTTTCTCGTGCTTTTCCGAGAGAGCTGCTTTACTTTTTCATAGTTGCACGGTTTTTGAATGCCTCTTCTGCCTTTCAGATCTTCTCTTTCTCCTACGCCTTAAATACTCGTACAAGAACAGGCAGAAAATGTTATGTGCAGCTGTAACGTGCTTTGGGGTTTTTTTTGGTAGGATGAAATGGAAATACTGGGACTGGCGATCCAGAAGTCTGAAGAAGCCACCGTAAAGGACCGTCCCAGTGACTACCGTCGAGTTAGGATTATTAAAAGCACCAAAGCGACACGCTCGTAGAGATGGGGACTACCTCTGGACACGTGTTAATCCCGGTCAGGTGTCCTCGGGATACAGATGGTCTGCGCTTCCTGCTCTGACAAGACAGAAGCGATGAGCTTCAGGATGAGCTCCTGAAGACAAGAAAGAGGCCAGGTGCCGGGGTTCTTGTCTCTTTGTTTGTTTGTTTGTTTGTTTGTTTTGGGCGGGGGGTGGCGGGCGTGTGGGCGTGTGGCTTCCAAAACAGGGTGCGCGGTTGACTGCAGGTGGCAGCCTGCAGAGCTCTTTTGCTGCCTGACCTCGCCTTTTCTTTGTCACTCCTCTTTCATGGCATCTGCGCTGAAAGCCGGGGCGGTCAACGAAGAGACGTGGACAAAACGGGACGAACCGGTGCCGCTTCTGCCTGTTTTCCAGGCTTTGCCACGAACCAAGGAGCATCATCAGCCTCGTCACTGGTGGCGGCGAGTCCTGAGGTGGCTTAGGTGAGTCGAGCCTTCCAGGAACGTCCGTTGTCCGTAGCCTACGGCGTGTCATTTGGACGTCAGTCGGAAGGAGGTTTCCCTTTCTGAAAGGGCACCGGTTTCTCGTGCCAAGCGGTTGCCTCTCCTGAAGTTCCCACGAGAGGGGATCCTCGGAGACGATGCGCTGGGCAGCAGAAGTCATCAGCGAGGAGACGTCGCGCGCTCTATTAAATAGGGACAAAAAGAAAGACGATGTCCTTCCAAAGGCCCGAGCGCGGCACCTCTTCCGACGGCCGATGGCATGGCCGGCCTTTGGGCTCTGGGTCCCCCGTAACAGCGGGGACACGGCCAAACCCTGTTCCTCTGCGTGTTCGGCACAGCCAAAAGCCTTGGCCGGTCCGCCGGTCGTTTTCGGTAGCCTGGTGGACTGCGGCACCGGGGATTGGATTTCCCCCCGCCAAAAGTACAGCCGTTTGGGGAATCTCTTACCTTCCTGGTTTTTTCTATCGTAAAGGAGACTTTAAAAAAAGGGTTAAAGTCGTATAACGTGCAAACTGACTTGCAGGCTTTAAACGGCAACCGTCCACCGGCTGTAGCCTACAGCGTCTTAGGCGTCCCTAAGCGGCGAGGTATTTGTTCCAAATCTTTGAAAAGAGAGGCGACTGAAGGTAACGGGTTGGGTTTTTGGTTGGGTTTTTTTTCTAGTTTTTTTGTTTTTTGTTTTTCCCCCCCCTTTTCTTTAGGCGGAGCGCTCTGAAGAACCTGATTTCTGCCTGGCTTTCAGCGTCGCGTTTCCCCGGCAGTGCGGTAGCATCTCTCTCGGGCAGTGCCGCCGGCCAGATGTCCCTCCTCCTTGGGTAGGAGAGAAAGCAGCCCCCGGTCAAATGGCGTTCTGGAGACGGAGAGCGCAACGGTGGGGGTTCGGAGCTGTGCCAGTTGAATTAGCGCCGAAGAAAAAGTCCGAGGCTTTTCTAGCGTGAGTATTTTTCTTGGCCATATCTAAACGCGCGCAGAGCTTTCCAGCGGCAGAGAAAGGGAAGGGAGGAGGCGCTTCCCCCCAGCGGGCGGAGGGTTTGTTACGCTGTTAGGCTGAGAAGGTGTTGCAAGTGGCACGGGTCAGTCTGAATAGGGACCTGAAGCGTCGGGATGGCTCCGGCTTTGGCAGGCCGTGCCGTCTTTGGAGCGGAGCTGTTTCCCCGCAGTCCTCCTGTAGCTCAGCTCCTGTCCTGTCCCTCGGCCGGAGGGAATTCCTCTACTCTCTTCGGTGCTCTTTCGTTTGATGATGCTGATCTCCGGTTGGGGTTTGCTGTTTGTTTTGCAGGTGCCTCGTTGTCCGCGTCTCGTGCTGCTCGACAGATGCCCCGGCCCGGGTTTGCAGCCGGTGGTGGAGCCGCCTGAGGGGAAGGGGCCAGCCCTGGGTCTGGTCGTTCGGTGCATTTTTTGGGACGAATTAAAAAAACCGGTGTGTGTGTGGGGGGGGGTGGTGGTGTGATGATGTCATTTGGGGCAGCCGGATGTCAGCGGGGGAGCGACGGTGCGGCGGAGGAGCAGGTGAGTGGGGGTTAAGTGGGGTTCCCCCCACAAGAGGGTGGGTCACGGCCCCCAAACGCCTGAAAACTTGGTGCGGGGCAGGTGGTTGGGGTTTTGGGCGGTGGTGTTTAAAAAATGTTAAAAGCTGTATATGCGGGGGTGAGGCATTGGAGTAGAGAACAATCTCTCATTTTTCTGTGTGTTGAAAAATAATATTCCCTTACGTATATAAAAGGAGTTCAAAATACCAACCCGTATCTCTAAGGATTCTGTATTATTTAATGGGAGTTTAGACGACGGAAAGATTTTTTTAAAAGATTTATTTATAAAGAGAGATTGAAGCGTCAAAGCGGATGTCTGGACAGGTCGCTAGTCCAATTGGATGTTGTCTATCTATCGTGCGTGTTAATCTGTAAGTCTAAACAGATGTGACTCTTAGCAGACGTTCTGTCGAAGTGTATCAAGAGCATCCCTTTTCCCTAAGTCTTACCCACGGGTCGGTCAGTGCGGAGGCGTAAACGCCTGTGCTGTAGATGGTTCCAGACTGCAAAGAGAGCCTATCGCTAGAAGGGATTTCCAAACTGGCCCTCCCCTCTGCTCTCTCTTGCCGGCGTCCAAGCGCTTTCAAAAGCGCTTTAAGCAGGAGTGTTGATTCCCAGGAGGATAGGGAAGCTCTACAGAGAGACTTAGGTAGATTGGATCGTTGGGCCAACATCAGTGGTATGCGTTTCAAGAAGGGCAAGTGCCAGGTTCTGCGCGTGGGCCACAATAACCCCGAGCAGCGCTACAGGCTTGGGGAAATGTGGCTGGAAAACCACCTGGAAGAAAGAGACCTGGGGGTTCTAATGGACAAGCAGCTGAACGTGAGCCGTCAGTGTGCCCAGGTGGCCACGAAAGCCAACGGCATCCTGGCTTGTATTAGAAACAGCGTGAGCAGCAGAAGTAGGGAGGCGATTGTGCCCCTGTACTCGGCACTGGTGAGGCCACACCTGGAGTATTGCGTCCGGTTTTGGGCACCTCAATCCAAGAGAGATGTCGAGGTGCTGGAGCGAGTGCAGAGGAGGGCAACGAAGCTGGTGAAGGGCCTGGAAAACAAATCCTATGAAGAGCGGTTGAAGGAGCTGGGACTGTTTAGTATGAGGAAGAGGGGGCTGAGGGGAGACCTCGTCACTCCCTAAAACTACTTGAAAGGACACTGTAGAGAGGTCGGTGCTGGTCTCCTGGCACGGGTAGGTAATGACAGAACGAGAGGGAACGGCTTCAAGCTCCAACAGGGTAGGTTTAGACTGGACATTAGGAAAGAATGTTTCACAGAGGGAGTGGTCGGGCATTGGAACAGGCTACCCAGGGAGGTGGTCGAGTCACCATCCCTGGATGTGTTTAAGAACCGTTGAGATGTGGTGTTGGGGGATATGGTGTAGGGGAGAACTTTGTAGAGTAGGGTAGATGGTTGGACTCGATGATGCCAAGGGTCTCTTGCAACCTAGACGATTCTATGATTCTATGAAAAGCAGCCCCTTCCCCCGTTTCCCCTCCCGCCCTGGGGAGCTGGATCGGTGCAGCGGGACAGGAGGAAAAAAACCCAGCCCCGTTTTCCTGCAGGGACGCAAAGCTCCCCGATGTCTCTGTGGTGGATAAGGCGGCACCCCCGCCTGCCTTCCTGGACGCCGGCGGACTGGCTGCTGTCGCCCCCACGGCCCCCGGGGCCACGCGCAGAGCGCCGCGGCGTCCCTGGGGCTGGTTGCGGGGCGAACACCGGAGGTTTTTGGCGCCGAGGCGACGGCTGCGGCTGCCCGGACTGCGAGCGGGGACAGGGCAGAGAGCGGGAAGGCCTGCCCGCCGGTAAGTGGTCACGGTCCCTGGGTGGAGGGAAGCGGGCTGAGAGCGGTCACCGCTCATGGCCCCGGTGAGGTCTCAGAGGGGGACAAGGAAGGGGGCGTGGGCGCTGCCCGGTGCTTTCCGCCCGCTGCGGACCGGTCCGCAGCGATTTCTGGGCTGGCCGCCGTTTTCCCCCGGCCCCCTCCGGTTCCGGAGCGGCTCGGCCCGCCCATACCGCGCGCCCATTGGTCGCGGTGCCGTAAGCGGCGTCCGTCCTCTAGGAGCCCCCGTCCCATTGGTCGATCGCGCCGTCAATCTCCAGCGCCTCCCAGTCCGGCCAATCGGAGCGCGGCAGGCGATCCGACCAATCGGAGCGGGGCGGTCGCGTTGTGATTGGCTCGTCCTCCTGTCAATCCGCCCGGGGGCGGTTGCCATGGTGAGGAAGCCCCGCCCCGTCGCGCATGCGCAGTAGTAAGGACGGCGCCGCCCTCACTACTGCGCATGCGCCACAGGGCGGGGCGTCCTCACCATGGCAACCGCCCCCTGGCGGATTGACAGGAGGACGAGCCAATCACAACGCGACCGCCGCGCTCCGATTGGTCGGATCGCCTGCCGCGCTCCGATTGGCCGGGGTGGGAGGCGCTGAAGATTGACGGCGCGACCGACCAATGGGACGGGCTCCCCGAGGACGGAAGCCGCTTCCGGCGCCGTGACCAATGGGCGCGCCGCATGGGCGGGCCGAGCCGCTCCGGAAGCGGAGGGGGCCGGGGGAAAATGGCGGCGCGCGCAGAAGCGGCTGCGGCGCGGCGCGGACCGGACCGGACCGCACCGCACCGCACCGCACCGGCGGAAAGCACCGGGCAGCCGGACAGCGTCGCGGTGCCGCTGGGCAGCGTCGCGGTGCCGCTGGGCAGCGTCGCGAGGCAGCTGGACAGCGTCGAGGCCAGCGGGGGGGCGCGGGGAAGGCGGCCGGGGTCCCGAGGCGGCTCCGAGGGGAGACGGCGTTGCGGGGGGGCGGGCTGAGGCGTCTGGGGAGGTGCTCGCGGCTCCCGGGGCTGGCAAACGGGCTCGCGTGGCTGGTGTTGGGGCTTCAGCCGGAGAGGGAGTCGTGTGGCTTTGGGCTGAGGGGCGGGGGTGGAGTCCGGCGTTTTGGGGACTCGAGCAGAGGCTCAGCGGCTGGGTTTTGGGGCTCGGAAGGGGGCAGTAAGTGATGCGGTTTGGGGGCGGAGAGCAGAAGCCGTTTTGGCTGGTTTTGCAGGGGGGGTGGGCAGGAGGGCGTTGGGGGCTGCGGGGGAAAGCAGGGGCTGGGCGGGCTGCGGGGTGCTCAAACAGCAGGTGAGGTTTTCAAATCTGCAACTTGTAACTGTTGCAGCTTTATTCTGGCTTCCTCCATTTTTGCAAAAGCTTCTGTTGCTAGACAGAGCATTCCTCTGTGTATCAGCTACTTGAGCTAGTTTATTTCAATGCGTCTGATCAGGTTTGTCTGTTCAGCAAAGTGGCATTTAAAGGTGACGTTTCACCGGATGCCAGCGGCTGTGCCTTATTTCCAGTATAAAGATGTATTCCCCAAATATCAGAGTGGGATATAACAACTGCAGCTGGTCAAAAGTAACACTGAAATGCAAAATTTAGAATTTCTTTTTTCCCATTGGCTCCTCCTCAGTATGAACACAAAGTTAATTTCTATTCTTAATTCCTATTTATGCTACATATATGAAGGATGAACGCGAGGAAAGGAGACCATAAAATACTGGCCTATTGCTATTTGTATGCTGTGCTTTGAACAGAAGAGACAAAACTGTCCTTTTTGTGAAATAATACTGGCTGTATCAGTGCCGTCCTCGTGTTTTTATTCAAAAATGTGAGATTTGTTGCCCCGAATGGTGAGAGTAGTTTTTGTTAATGGAAGTCGCAAGAGGTTCTGCCACCTTAAAAACCATAGAATCATAGAATGGTTAGAATTGGAAGGGACCTTCAAGATCATCGTGTTGCAGCCCCCCTGCCTTGGGCAGGGACGCCTCCACTAGAGCGGGTTGCTCAAAGCCCCGTCCAGCCTGGCCTTAAACACTTCCAGGGATGGGGCATCCACAGCTTCCCCGGGCAACCTGTTCCAGTGCCTCACCACCCTCACGGTAAAGAATTTCCTCCTAATATCTAGTCTGAATCTCCCCTCTTCCGATTTAAAACCGTTACCCCTTGTCCTGTCGCTACCTTTCCCGACAGAGAGTCCCTCTCCGGCTCTCCCGTAGGCTCCCTTCAGATATTGGAAGGCTGCTCTGAGGTCTCCCCGGAGCCTTCTCTTCTCCAGGCTGAACAACCCCAGCTCTCTCAGTCTCTCTTCACAGGGGAGGTGCTCCGTCCCTCCGATGGTTTTCGTGGCCCTCCGCTGGGCCCCTTCCAACAGGTCCACGTCCTTCCCGTGTCGAGGACTCCAAAGCTGGACACCGTACTCCAGGTGGGGTCTCGCGTGCGCAGAGTAGAGGGGGGTAGAATCGCCTCCCGTGACCCGCTGGCCACGCTTCTCTTGATGCAGCCCAGGGTGGGGTTGGCTTTCTGGGCTGCCAGCGCGCGTTGCCGGCTCGTACTGACGTGTAATAATGCTACTGATGTACCGTTAGCAGCCTCGTGTTAAAAGAAGCAAGAAGCTGTAATATCCTTAATTTAGACAGTTTTTACGTGAAATGGTGCATCCTCACTGTTTCGTCACTTTCAGGAGCGAGCAATTGACCGAGAGCAGGAGAGAGACCTTTTCCAGCAAGAGATAGGGAAGCCGGAACAACAGCTTAAGGTTCCACAAAGGATTCGGCCTGTCAGCGAGCATCAAACCGGAGAGGTAACGCGCGCTATTGCTTGTACTCAAGGGATCTAAATGGTACGCTGGCAGCCGTTCGGATACCCTAGGGAAGCTGTTTTATGGTGTCCCTAACCTGCATCCGTTCGCAAGGCAGGAAAGGAAATCCCCCGAGATGAAAGGCTACGGTGTCGGGGGAACGTGGGGAAAGTGTGTTCTGGGTGTTTTTTGAGTCGGTCGGTTGGATGTTTTTAGTAGCAGACACACAGAAGCCTCGTAACTTTCAAAAAGACTCCCTCGCGTAACTTAATTTAGAAAATGGGGTTTTCAAAAGCCCGTGGAAACATTCAGGACTCCTGTAGCGATTCCCCCTGCTCTTGCGTCCTTTTGTGACATCCTGTTGGTAGCACGGGTACGGGCACCGCAGGAACGCAGTGACCAAGGGGTCACAGCCGAGACGTAGCGGCGCTCTCTGCGTGCGCCTCCCCGGGAGACGTCTGTCTCCCCTGAAACAATCTGGTGACCGCAGAAGGGCAGCTCGAGGAAGTCACAGCAACCTCTTAGGCCCAGCAAAAGCCAGAAAAGCGACAGCGGTGCAAACGCTGTGTGTTGTGAAGCTTTTTGCCTGTTTTGTTTGGTGACCTTTGGGTCAATTAAACTGCATTTTATTTTTTGGTGGGTTTTCTCCTGTCTTGCTTTTAGAGCAAGGCTGATATTTTTGCGTGATTCTCTCGCCCAATTTTCAGTCTTCAGCTTCTTCTCAGGTGGCACTGCGATTTTCAAAGAAAAGCTCTTCCTTTCGGTTCAGTTCAGTTGCTGTCGTTCGGTTCTTAAATGGTAGCAACGTTTAGTATTCTATATTAGATAGTTTATGACCACAGACAGTAATGGGACATACATGGATAGACGTGAAATGTAAGTTGTCAAAATATTTATTGCCCTACAATTCTCGGAGGTAGGGGTGTGTTTCCTGGGGTTTCAAAATCTATTTCACTAAAAAGGTTTGTAACAAATCCTGCAAAGTGTTCAGCCCGTACCGGGCGACCTGGCTGTCGTCAGCCTGTGCGTACAAGGAGTGGTGGGCCATTAGCCGAATGTGTGTTAACCGACACGCGTGGAGCAATTCCGCATCCGTCTGCTTCTGTGGCAAAGCGGGTGCCCGCTCCTGTCCTACGGACACGTTCCACAGAGGGGGGAGGCACAATTAGTTTTCCTGAATCCGGGATGTTCGTTTTGAGTTCGTTTTGTGATGCGTCTCCTCATAATTTGAGGCATGGGCAGCGTGTGAATTCCTAGTTAAAATTCTCACAGTTAAAAAGGCAAAACTTCTCCCGAGAAAAAAAATTTCAAATTTGATTGCATAATGAAACGAGGCCTGTTTTTCTGCACAGAAACGATTTGTGCAAATCGTCCTGAATTACAAGCGTGTATACCCAGATGTGTACACTCCAAGTTGGCAGATAGGCTGCAGCAGCAATGTAAAGCATGCTTTAAGGTGAAAGATGGCTGTAACTGTGATGAAAACTTTAAGGTTCGTACTAGATGCTTTTAAAGTAGGATTTTTAACAGGCAGGCGCAGCGGCAATTTTAGAGCTGAGTGGTGCCGAATATTACCCATTTACAGACAGAATTCTCGGTACTGTCTTAGATTTACATCGAATTTCTATCAAATGAGCCACCTAGCCTTCCTATATAGTATATTTTGGTGCCCCGATATTACTTGGCGTATTTCATAAGTATACCTTTTATGGCCGTTTCTCGTGCTTTTCCGAGAGAGCTGCTTTACTTTTTCATAGTTGCACGGTTTTTGAATGCCTCTTCTGCCTTTCAGATCTTCTCTTTCTCCTACGCCTTAAATACTCGTACAAGAACAGGCAGAAGATGTTATGTGCAGCTGTAACGTGCTTTGGGGTTTTTTTTGGTAGGATGAAATGGAAATACTGGGACTGGCGATCCAGAAGTCTGAAGAAGCCACCGTAAAGGACCGTCCCAGTGACTACCGTCGAGTTAGGATTATTAAAAGCACCAAAGCGACACGCTCGTAGAGATGGGGACTACCTCTGGACACGTGTTAATCCCGGTCAGGTGTCCTCGGGATACAGATGGTCTGCGCTTCCTGCTCTGACAAGACAGAAGCGATGAGCTTCAGGATGAGCTCCTGAAGACAAGAAAGAGGCCAGGTGCCGGGGTTCTTGTCTCTTTGTTTGTTTGTTTGTTTGTTTGTTTTGGGCGGGGGGTGGCGGGCGTGTGGGCGTGTGGCTTCCAAAACAGGGTGCGCGGTTGACTGCAGGTGGCAGCCTGCAGAGCTCTTTTGCTGCCTGACCTCGCCTTTTCTTTGTCACTCCTCTTTCATGGCATCTGCGCTGAAAGCCGGGGCGGTCAACGAAGAGACGTGGACAAAACGGGACGAACCGGCGCCGCTTCTGCCTGTTTTCCAGGCTTTGCCACGAACCAAGGAGCATCATCAGCCTCGTCACTGGTGGCGGCGAGTCCTGAGGTGGCTTAGGTGAGTCGAGCCTTCCAGGAACGTCCGTTGTCCGTAGCCTACGGCGTGTCATTTGGACGTCAGTCGGAAGGAGGTTTCCCTTTCTGAAAGGGCACCGGTTTCTCGTGCCAAGCGGTTGCCTCTCCTGAAGTTCCCACGAGAGGGGATCCTCGGAGACGATGCGCTGGGCAGCAGAAGTCATCAGCGAGGAGACGTCGCGCGCTCTATTAAATAGGGACAAAAAGAAAGACGATGTCCTTCCAAAGGCCCGAGCGCGGCACCTCTTCCGACGGCCGATGGCATGGCCGGCCTTTGGGCTCTGGGTCCCCCGTAACAGCGGGGACACGGCCAAACCCTGTTCCTCTGCGTGTTCGGCACAGCCAAAAGCCTTGGCCGGTCCGCCGGTCGTTTTCGGTAGCCTGGTGGACTGCGGCACCGGGGATTGGATTTCCCCCCGCCAAAAGTACAGCCGTTTGGGGAATCTCTTACCTTCCTGGTTTTTTCTATCGTAAAGGAGACTTTAAAAAAAGGGTTAAAGTCGTATAACGTGCAAACTGACTTGCAGGCTTTAAACGGCAACCGTCCACCGGCTGTAGCCTACAGCGTCTTAGGCGTCCCTAAGCGGCGAGGTATTTGTTCCAAATCTTTGAAAAGAGAGGCGACTGAAGGTAACGGGTTGGGTTTTTGGTTGGGTTTTTTTTCTAGTTTTTTTGTTTTTTGTTTTTCCCCCCCCTTTTCTTTAGGCGGAGCGCTCTGAAGAACCTGATTTCTGCCTGGCTTTCAGCGTCGCGTTTCCCCGGCAGTGCGGTAGCATCTCTCTCGGGCAGTGCCGCCGGCCAGATGTCCCTCCTCCTTGGGTAGGAGAGAAAGCAGCCCCCGGTCAAATGACAACTGCGCGTTCTGGAGACGGAGAGCGCAACGGTGGGGGTTCGGAGCTGTGCCAGTTGAATTCGCGCCGAAGAAAAAGTCCGAGGCTTTTCTAGCGTGAGTATTTTTCTTGGCCGTATCTAAACGCGCGCAGAGCTTTCCAGCGGCAGGGAAAGGGAAGGGAGGAGGCGCTTCCCCCCAGCGGGCGGAGGGTTTGTTACGCTGTTAGGCTGAGAAGGTGTTGCAAGTGGCACGGGTCAGTCTGAATAGGGACCTGAAGCGTCGGGATGGCTCCGGCTTTGGCAGGCCGTGCCGTCTTTGGAGCGGAGCTGTTTCCCCGCAATCCTCCTGTAGCTCAGCTCCTGTCCTGTCCCTCGGCCGGAGGGAATTCCTCTACTCTCTTCGGTGCTCTTTCGTTTGATGATGCTGATCTCCGGTTGGGGTTTGCTGTTTGTTTTGCAGGTGCCTCGTTGTCCGCGTCTCGTGCTGCTCGACAGATGCCCCGGCCCGGGTTTGCAGCCGGTGGTGGAGCCGCCTGAGGGGAAGGGGCCAGCCCTGGGTCTGGTCGTTCGGTGCATTTTTTGGGGCGAATTAAAAAAACCGGTGTGTGTGTGTGGGGGGGTGGTGGTGTGATGATGTCATTTGGGGCAGCCGGATGTCAGCGGGGGAGCGACGGTGCGGCGGAGGAGCAGGTGAGTGGGGGTTAAGTGGGGTTCCCCCCACAAGAGGGTGGGTCACGGCCCCCAAACGCCTGAAAACTTGGTGCGGGGCAGGTGGTTGGGGTTTTGGGCGGTGGTGTTTAAAAAATGTTAAAAGCTGTATATGCGGGGGTGAGGCATTGGAGTAGAGAACAATCTCTCATTTTTCTGTGTGTTGAAAACTAATATTCCCTTACGTATATAAAAGGAGTTCAAAATACCAACCCGTATCTCTAAGGATTCTGTATTATTTAATGGGAGTTTAGACGACGGAAAGATTTTTTAAAAGATTTATTTATAAAGAGAGATTGAAGCGTCAAAGCGGATGTCTGGACAGGTCGCTAGTCCAATTGGATGTTGTCTATCTATCGTGCGTGTTAATCTGTAAGTCTAAACAGATGTGACTCTTAGCAGACGTTCTGTCGAAGTGTATCAAGAGCATCCCTTTTCCCTAAGTCTTACCCACGGGTCGGTCAGTGCGGAGGCGTAAACGCCTGTGCTGTAGATGGTTCCAGACTGCAAAGAGAGCCTATCGCTAGAAGGGATTTCCAAACTGGCCCTCCCCTCTGCTCTCTCTTGCCGGCGTCCAAGCGCTTTCAAAAGCGCTTTAAGCAGGAGTGTTGATTCCCAGGAGGATAGGGAAGCTCTACAGAGAGACTTAGGTAGATTGGATCGTTGGGCCAACATCAGTGGTATGAGTTTCAACAAGGGCAAGTGCCAGGTTCTGCACGTGGGCCACAATAACCCCGAGCAGCGCTACAGGCTTGGGGAAATGTGGCTGGAAAACCACCTGGAAGAAAGAGACCTGGGGGTTCTAATGGGCAAGCAGCTGAACGTGAGCCGGCAGTGTGCCCAGGTGGCCACGAAAGCCAACGGCATCCTGGCTTGTATTAGAAACAGCGTGAGCAGCAGAAGTAGGGAGGCGATTGTGCCCCTGTACTCGGCACTGGTGAGGCCACACCTGGAGTATTGCGTCCGGTTTTGGGCACCTCAATCCAAGAGAGATGTCGAGGTGCTGGAGCGAGTGCAGAGGAGGGCAACGAAGCTGGTGAAGGGCCTGGAAAACAAATCCTATGAAGAGCGGTTGAAGGAGCTGGGACTGTTTAGTATGAGGAAGAGGGGGCTGAGGGGAGACCTCGTCACTCTCTACAACTACTTGAAAGGACACTGTAGAGAGGTCGGTGCTGGTCTCTTGGCACGGGTAGGTAATGACAGAACGAGAGGGAACGGCTTCAAGCTCCAACAGGGTAGGTTTAGACTGGACATTAGGAAAGAATGTTTCACAGAGGGAGTGGTCGGGCATTGGAACAGGCTACCCAGGGAGGTGGTCGAGTCACCATCCCTGGATGTGTTTAAGAACCGTCGAGATGTGGTGTTGGGGGATATGGTGTAGGGGAGAACTTTGTAGAGTAGGGTAGATGGTTGGACTCGATGATGCCAAGGGTCTCTTGCAACCTAGACGATTCTATGATTCTATGAAAAGCAGCCCCTTCCCCCGTTTCCCCTCCCGCCCTGGGGAGCTGGATCGGTGCAGCGGGACAGGAGGAAAAAAACCCAGCCCCGTTTTCCTGCAGGGACGCAAAGCTCCCCGATGTCTCTGTGGTGGATAAGGCGGCACCCCCGCCTGCCTTCCTGGACGCCGGCGGACTGGCTGCTGTCGCCCCCACGGCCCCCGGGGCCACGCGCAGAGCGCCGCGGCGTCCCTGGGGCTGGTTGCGGGGCGAACACCGGAGGTTTTTGGCGCCGAGGCGACGGCTGCGGCTGCCCGGACTGCGAGCGGGGACAGGGCAGAGAGCGGGAAGGCCTGCCCGCCGGTAAGTGGTCACGGTCCCTGGGTGGAGGGAAGCGGGCTGAGAGCGGTCACCGCTCATGGCCCCGGTGAGGTCTCAGAGGGGGACAAGGAAGGGGGCGTGGGCGCTGCCCGGTGCTTTCCGCCCGCTGCGGACCGGTCCGCAGCGATTTCTGGGCTAGCCGCCGTTTTCCCCCGGCCCCCTCCGGTTCCGGAGCGGCTCGGCCCGCCCATACCGCGCGCCCATTGGTCGCGGTGCCGTAAGCGGCGTCCGTCCTCTAGGAGCCCCCGTCCCATTGGTCGATCGCGCCGTCAATCTCCAGCGCCTCCCAGTCCGGCCAATCGGAGCGCGGCAGGCGATCCGACCAATCGGAGCGGGGCGGTCGCGTTGTGATTGGCTCGTCCTCCTGTCAATCCGCCCGGGGGCGGTTGCCATGGTGAGGAAGCCCCGCCCCGTCGCGCATGCGCAGTAGTAAGGACGGCGCCGCCCTCACTACTGCGCATGCGCCACCGGGCGGGGCGTCCTCACCATGGCAACCGCCCCCTGGCGGATTGACAGGAGGACGAGCCAATCACAGCGCGACCGCCGCGCTCCGATTGGTCGGATCGCCTGCCGCGCTCCGATTGGCCGGGGTGGGAGGCGCTGAAGATTGACGGCGCGACCGACCAATGGGACGGGCTCCCCGAGGACGGAAGCCGCTTCCGGCGCCGTGACCAATGGGCGCGCCGCATGGGCGGGCCGAGCCGCTCCGGAAGCGGAGGGGGCCGGGGGAAAATGGCGGCGCGCGCAGAAGCGGCTGCGGCGCGGCGCGGACCGGACCGGACCGCACCGCACCGCACCGCACCGCACCGGCGCGGGCGGAAAGCACCGGGCAGCCGGACAGCTTCGCGGTGCCGCTGGGCAGCGTCGCGGTGCCGCTGGGCAGCGTCGCGAGGCAGCTGGACAGCGTCGAGGCCAGCGGGGGGGCGCGGGGAAGGCGGCCGGGGTCCCGAGGCGGCTCCGAGGGGAGACGGCGTTGCGGGGGGGCGGGCTGAGGCGTCTGGGGAGGTGCTCGCGGCTCCCGGGGCTGGCAAACGGGCTCGCGTGGCTGGTGTTGGGGCTTCAGCCGGAGAGGGAGTCGTGTGGCTTTGGGCTGAGGGGCGGGGGTGGAGTCCGGCGTTTTGGGGACTCGAGCAGAGGCTCAGCGGCTGGGTTTTGGGGCTCGGAAGGGGGCAGTAAGTGATGCGGTTTGGGGGCGGAGAGCAGAAGCCGTTTTGGCTGGTTTTGCAGGGGGGGTGGGCAGGAGGGCGTTGGGGGCTGCGGGGGAAAGCAGGGGCTGGGCGGGCTGCGGGGTGCTCAAACAGCAGGTGAGGTTTTCAAATCTGCAACTTGTAACTGTTGCAGCTTTATTCTGGCTTCCTCCATTTTTGCAAAAGCTTCTGTTGCTAGACAGAGCATTCCTCTGTGTATCAGCTACTTGAGCTAGTTTATTTCAATGCGTCTGATCAGGTTTGTCTGTTCAGCAAAGTGGCATTTAAAGGTGACGTTTCACCGGATGCCAGCGGCTGTGCCTTATTTCCAGTATAAAGATGTATTCCCCAAATATCAGAGTGGGATATAACAACTGCAGCTGGTCAAAAGTAAAACCGAAATGCAAAATTTAGAATTTCTTTTTTCCCATTGGCTCCTCCTCAGTATGAACACAAAGTTAATTTCTATTCTTAATTCCTATTTATGCTACATATATGAAGGATGAACGCGAGGAAAGGAGACCATAAAATACTGGCCTATTGCTATTTGTATGCTGTGCTTTGAACAGAAGAGACAAAACTGTCCTTTTTGTGAAATAATACTGGCTGTATCAGTGCCGTCCTCGTGTTTTTATTCAAAAATGTGAGATTTGTTGCCCCGAATGGTGAGAGTAGTTTTTGTTAATGGAAGTCGCAAGAGGTTCTGCCACCTTAAAAACCATAGAATCATAGAATGGTTAGAATTGGAAGGGACCTTCAAGATCATGGTGTTGCAGCCCCCCTGCCTTGGGCAGGGACGCCTCCACTAGAGCGGGTTGCTCAAAGCCCCGTCCAGCCTGGCCTTAAACACTTCCAGGGATGGGGCATCCACAGCTTCCCCGGGCAACCTGTTCCAGTGCCTCACCACCCTCACGGTAAAGAATTTCCTCCTAATATCTAGTCTGAATCTCCCCTCTTCCGATTTAAAATCGTTACCCCTTGTCCTGTCGCTACCTTTCCCGACAGAGAGTCCCTCTCCGGCTCTCCCGTAGGCTCCCTTCAGATATTGGAAGGCTGCTCTGAGGTCTCCCCGGAGCCTTCTCTTCTCCAGGCTGAACAACCCCAGCTCTCTCAGTCTCTCTTCACAGGGGAGGTGCTCCGTCCCTCCGATGGTTTTCGTGGCCCTCCGCTGGGCCCCTTCCAACAGGTCCACGTCCTTCCCGTGTCGAGGACTCCAAAGCTGGACACCGTACTCCAGGTGGGGTCTCGCGTGCGCAGAGTAGAGGGGGGTAGAATCGCCTCCCGTGACCCGCTGGCCACGCTTCTCTTGATGCAGCCCAGGGTGGGGTTGGCTTTCTGGGCTGCCAGCGCGCGTTGCCGGCTCGTACTGACGTGTAATAATGCTACTGATGTACCGTTAGCAGCCTCGTGTTAAAAGAAGCAAGAAGCTGTAATATCCTTAATTTAGACAGTTTTTACGTGAAATGGTGCATCCTCACTGTTTTGTCACTTTCAGGAGCGAGCAATTGACCGAGAGCACGAGAGAGACCTTTTCCAGCAAGAGATAGGGAAGCCGGAACAACAGCTTAAGGTTCCACAAAGGATTCGGCCTGTCAGCGAGCATCAAACCGGAGAGGTAACGCGCGCTATTGCTTGTACTCAAGGGATCTAAATGGTACGCTGACAGCCGTTCGGATACCCTAGGGAAGCTGTTTTATGGTGTCCCTAACCTGCATCCGTTCGCAAGGCAGGAAAGGAAATCCCCCGAGATGAAAGGCTACGGTGTCGGGGGAACGTGGGGAAAGTGTGTTCTGGGTGTTTTTTGAGTCGGTCGGTTGGATGTTTTTAGTAGCAGACACACAGAAGCCTCGTAACTTTCAAAAAGACTCCCTCGCGTAACTTAATTTAGAAAATGGGGTTTTCAAAAGCCCGTGGAAACATTCAGGACTCCTGTAGCGATTCCCCCTGCTCTTGCGTCCTTTTGTGACATCCTGTTGGTAGCACGGGTACGGGCACCGCAGGAACGCAGTGACCAAGGGGTCACAGCCGAGACGTAGCGGCGCTCTCTGCGTGCGCCTCCCCGGGAGACGTCTGTCTCCCCTGAAACAATCTGGTGACCGCAGAAGGGCAGCTCGAGGAAGTCACAGCAACCTCTTAGGCCCAGCAAAAGCCAGAAAAGCGACAGCGGTGCAAACGCTGTGTATTGTGAAGCTTTTTGCCTGTTTTGTTTGGTGACCTTTGGGTCAATTAAACTGCATTTTATTTTTTGGTGGGTTTTCTCCTGTCTTGCTTTTAGAGCAAGGCTGATATTTTTGCGTGATTCTCTCGCCCGATTTTCAGTCTTCAGCTTCTTCTCAGGTGGCACTGCGATTTTCAAAGAAAAGCTCTTCCTTTCGGTTCAGTTCAGTTGCTGTCGTTCGGTTCTTAAATGGTAGCAACGTTTAGTATTCTATATTAGATAGTTTATGACCACAGACAGTAATGGGACATACATGGATAGACGTGAAATGTAAGTTGTCAAAATATTTATTGCCCTACAATTCTCGGAGGTAGGGGTGTGTTTCCTGGGGTTTCAAAATCTATTTCACTAAAAAGGTTTGTAACAAATCCTGCAAAGTGTTCAGCCCGTACCGGGCGACCTGGCTGTCGTCAGCCTCTGCGTACAAGGAGTGGTGGGCCATTAGCCGAATGTGTGTTAACCGACACGCGTGGAGCAATTCCGCATCCGTCTGCTTCTGTGGCAAAGCGGGTGCCCGCTCCTGTCCTACGGACACGTTCCACAGAGGGGGGAGGCACAATTAGTTTTCCTGAATCCGGGATGTTCGTTTTGAGTTCGTTTTGTGATGCGTCTCCTCATAATTTGAGGCATGGGCAGCGTGTGAATTCCTAGTTAAAATTCTCACAGTTAAAAAGGCAAAACTTCTCCCGAGAAAAAAAATTTCAAATTTGATTGCATAATGAAACGAGGCCTGTTTTTCTGCACAGAAACGATTTGTGCAAATCGTCCTGAATTACAAGCGTGTATACCCAGATGTGTACACTCCAAGTTGGCAGATAGGCTGCAGCAGAAATGTAAAGCATGCTTTAAGGTGAAAGATGGCTGTAACTGTGATGAAAACTTTAAGGTTCGTACTAGATGCTTTTAAAGTAGGATTTTTAACAGGCAGGCGCAGCGGCAATTTTAGAGCTGAGTGGTGCCGAATATTACCCATTTACAGACAGAATTCTCGGTACTGTCTTAGATTTACATCGAATTTCTATCAAATGAGCCACCTAGCCTTCCTATATAGTATATTTTGGTGCCCCGATATTACTTGGCGTATTTCATAAGTATACCTTTTATGGCCGTTTCTCGTGCTTTTCCGAGAGAGCTGCTTTACTTTTTCATAGTTGCACGGTTTTTGAATGCCTCTTCTGCCTTTCAGATCTTCTCTTTCTCCTACGCCTTAAATACTCGTACAAGAACAGGCAGAAAATGTTATGTGCAGCTGTAACGTGCTTTGGGGTTTTTTTTGGTAGGATGAAATGGAAATACTGGGACTGGCGATCCAGAAGTCTGAAGAAGCCACCGTAAAGGACCGTCCCAGTGACTACCGTCGAGTTAGGATTATTAAAAGCACCAAAGCGACACGCTCGTAGAGATGGGGACTACCTCTGGACACGTGTTAATCCCGGTCAGGTGTCCTCGGGATACAGATGGTCTGCGCTTCCTGCTCTGACAAGACAGAAGCGATGAGCTTCAGGATGAGCTCCTGAAGACAAGAAAGAGGCCAGGTGCCGGGGTTCTTGTCTCTTTGTTTGTTTGTTTGTTTGTTTGTTTTGGGCGGGGGGTGGCGGGCGGGCGTGTGGGCGTGTGGCTTCCAAAACAGGGTGCGCGGTTGACTGCAGGTGGCAGCCTGCAGAGCTCTTTTGCTGCCTGACCTCGCCTTTTCTTTGTCACTCCTCTTTCATGGCATCTGCGCTGAAAGCCGGGGCGGTCAACGAAGAGACGTGGACAAAACGGGACGAACCGGTGCCGCTTCTGCCTGTTTTCCAGGCTTTGCCACGAACCAAGGAGCATCATCAGCCTCGTCACTGGTGGCGGCGAGTCCTGAGGTGGCTTAGGTGAGTCGAGCCTTCCAGGAACGTCCGTTGTCCGTAGCCTACGGCGTGTCATTTGGACGTCAGTCGGAAGGAGGTTTCCCTTTCTGAAAGGGCACCGGTTTCTCGTGCCAAGCGGTTGCCTCTCCTGAAGTTCCCACGAGAGGGGATCCTCGGAGACGATGCGCTGGGCAGCAGAAGTCATCAGCGAGGAGACGTCGCGCGCTCTATTAAATAGGGACAAAAAGAAAGACGATGTCCTTCCAAAGGCCCGAGCGCGGCACCTCTTCCGACGGCCGATGGCATGGCCGGCCTTTGGGCTCTGGGTCCCCCGTAACAGCGGGGACACGGCCAAACCCTGTTCCTCTGCGTGTTCGGCACAGCCAAAAGCCTTGGCCGGTCCGCCGGTCGTTTTCGGTAGCCTGGTGGACTGCGGCACCGGGGATTGGATTTCCCCCCGCCAAAAGTACAGCCGTTTGGGGAATCTCTTACCTTCCTGGTTTTTTCTATCGTAAAGGAGACTTTAAAAAAAGGGTTAAAGTCGTATAACGTGCAAACTGACTTGCAGGCTTTAAACGGCAACCGTCCACCGGCTGTAGCCTACAGCGTCTTAGGCGTCCCTAAGCGGCGAGGTATTTGTTCCAAATCTTTGAAAAGAGAGGCGACTGAAGGTAACGGGTTGGGTTTTTGGTTGGGTTTTTTTTCTAGTTTTTTTGTTTTTTGTTTTTCCCCCCCCTTTTCTTTAGGCGGAGCGCTCTGAAGAACCTGATTTCTGCCTGGCTTTCAGCGTCGCGTTTCCCCGGCAGTGCGGTAGCATCTCTCTCGGGCAGTGCCGCCGGCCAGATGTCCCTCCTCCTTGGGTAGGAGAGAAAGCAGCCCCCGGTCAAATGGCGTTCTGGAGACGGAGAGCGCAACGGTGGGGGTTCGGAGCTGTGCCAGTTGAATTAGCGCCGAAGAAAAAGTCCGAGGCTTTTCTAGCGTGAGTATTTTTCTTGGCCATATCTAAACGCGCGCAGAGCTTTCCAGCGGCAGAGAAAGGGAAGGGAGGAGGCGCTTCCCCCCAGCGGGCGGAGGGTTTGTTACGCTGTTAGGCTGAGAAGGTGTTGCAAGTGGCACGGGTCAGTCTGAATAGGGACCTGAAGCGTCGGGATGGCTCCGGCTTTGGCAGGCCGTGCCGTCTTTGGAGCGGAGCTGTTTCCCCGCAGTCCTCCTGTAGCTCAGCTCCTGTCCTGTCCCTCGGCCGGAGGGAATTCCTCTACTCTCTTCGGTGCTCTTTCGTTTGATGATGCTGATCTCCGGTTGGGGTTTGCTGTTTGTTTTGCAGGTGCCTCGTTGTCCGCGTCTCGTGCTGCTCGACAGATGCCCCGGCCCGGGTTTGCAGCCGGTGGTGGAGCCGCCTGAGGGGAAGGGGCCAGCCCTGGGTCTGGTCGTTCGGTGCATTTTTTGGGACGAATTAAAAAAACCGGTGTGTGTGTGGGGGGGGGTGGTGGTGTGATGATGTCATTTGGGGCAGCCGGATGTCAGCGGGGGAGCGACGGTGCGGCGGAGGAGCAGGTGAGTGGGGGTTAAGTGGGGTTCCCCCCACAAGAGGGTGGGTCACGGCCCCCAAACGCCTGAAAACTTGGTGCGGGGCAGGTGGTTGGGGTTTTGGGCGGTGGTGTTTAAAAAATGTTAAAAGCTGTATATGCGGGGGTGAGGCATTGGAGTAGAGAACAATCTCTCATTTTTCTGTGTGTTGAAAAATAATATTCCCTTACGTATATAAAAGGAGTTCAAAATACCAACCCGTATCTCTAAGGATTCTGTATTATTTAATGGGAGTTTAGACGACGGAAAGATTTTTTTAAAAGATTTATTTATAAAGAGAGATTGAAGCGTCAAAGCGGATGTCTGGACAGGTCGCTAGTCCAATTGGATGTTGTCTATCTATCGTGCGTGTTAATCTGTAAGTCTAAACAGATGTGACTCTTAGCAGACGTTCTGTCGAAGTGTATCAAGAGCATCCCTTTTCCCTAAGTCTTACCCACGGGTCGGTCAGTGCGGAGGCGTAAACGCCTGTGCTGTAGATGGTTCCAGACTGCAAAGAGAGCCTATCGCTAGAAGGGATTTCCAAACTGGCCCTCCCCTCTGCTCTCTCTTGCCGGCGTCCAAGCGCTTTCAAAAGCGCTTTAAGCAGGAGTGTTGATTCCCAGGAGGATAGGGAAGCTCTACAGAGAGACTTAGGTAGATTGGATCGTTGGGCCAACATCAGTGGTATGCGTTTCAAGAAGGGCAAGTGCCAGGTTCTGCGCGTGGGCCACAATAACCCCGAGCAGCGCTACAGGCTTGGGGAAATGTGGCTGGAAAACCACCTGGAAGAAAGAGACCTGGGGGTTCTAATGGACAAGCAGCTGAACGTGAGCCGTCAGTGTGCCCAGGTGGCCACGAAAGCCAACGGCATCCTGGCTTGTATTAGAAACAGCGTGAGCAGCAGAAGTAGGGAGGCGATTGTGCCCCTGTACTCGGCACTGGTGAGGCCACACCTGGAGTATTGCGTCCGGTTTTGGGCACCTCAATCCAAGAGAGATGTCGAGGTGCTGGAGCGAGTGCAGAGGAGGGCAACGAAGCTGGTGAAGGGCCTGGAAAACAAATCCTATGAAGAGCGGTTGAAGGAGCTGGGACTGTTTAGTATGAGGAAGAGGGGGCTGAGGGGAGACCTCGTCACTCCCTAAAACTACTTGAAAGGACACTGTAGAGAGGTCGGTGCTGGTCTCCTGGCACGGGTAGGTAATGACAGAACGAGAGGGAACGGCTTCAAGCTCCAACAGGGTAGGTTTAGACTGGACATTAGGAAAGAATGTTTCACAGAGGGAGTGGTCGGGCATTGGAACAGGCTACCCAGGGAGGTGGTCGAGTCACCATCCCTGGATGTGTTTAAGAACCGTTGAGATGTGGTGTTGGGGGATATGGTGTAGGGGAGAACTTTGTAGAGTAGGGTAGATGGTTGGACTCGATGATGCCAAGGGTCTCTTGCAACCTAGACGATTCTATGATTCTATGAAAAGCAGCCCCTTCCCCCGTTTCCCCTCCCGCCCTGGGGAGCTGGATCGGTGCAGCGGGACAGGAGGAAAAAAACCCAGCCCCGTTTTCCTGCAGGGACGCAAAGCTCCCCGATGTCTCTGTGGTGGATAAGGCGGCACCCCCGCCTGCCTTCCTGGACGCCGGCGGACTGGCTGCTGTCGCCCCCACGGCCCCCGGGGCCACGCGCAGAGCGCCGCGGCGTCCCTGGGGCTGGTTGCGGGGCGAACACCGGAGGTTTTTGGCGCCGAGGCGACGGCTGCGGCTGCCCGGACTGCGAGCGGGGACAGGGCAGAGAGCGGGAAGGCCTGCCCGCCGGTAAGTGGTCACGGTCCCTGGGTGGAGGGAAGCGGGCTGAGAGCGGTCACCGCTCATGGCCCCGGTGAGGTCTCAGAGGGGGACAAGGAAGGGGGCGTGGGCGCTGCCCGGTGCTTTCCGCCCGCTGCGGACCGGTCCGCAGCGATTTCTGGGCTGGCCGCCGTTTTCCCCCGGCCCCCTCCGGTTCCGGAGCGGCTCGGCCCGCCCATACCGCGCGCCCATTGGTCGCGGTGCCGTAAGCGGCGTCCGTCCTCTAGGAGCCCCCGTCCCATTGGTCGATCGCGCCGTCAATCTCCAGCGCCTCCCAGTCCGGCCAATCGGAGCGCGGCAGGCGATCCGACCAATCGGAGCGGGGCGGTCGCGTTGTGATTGGCTCGTCCTCCTGTCAATCCGCCCGGGGGCGGTTGCCATGGTGAGGAAGCCCCGCCCCGTCGCGCATGCGCAGTAGTAAGGACGGCGCCGCCCTCACTACTGCGCATGCGCCACAGGGCGGGGCGTCCTCACCATGGCAACCGCCCCCTGGCGGATTGACAGGAGGACGAGCCAATCACAACGCGACCGCCGCGCTCCGATTGGTCGGATCGCCTGCCGCGCTCCGATTGGCCGGGGTGGGAGGCGCTGAAGATTGACGGCGCGACCGACCAATGGGACGGGCTCCCCGAGGACGGAAGCCGCTTCCGGCGCCGTGACCAATGGGCGCGCCGCATGGGCGGGCCGAGCCGCTCCGGAAGCGGAGGGGGCCGGGGGAAAATGGCGGCGCGCGCAGAAGCGGCTGCGGCGCGGCGCGGACCGGACCGGACCGCACCGCACCGCACCGCACCGGCGGAAAGCACCGGGCAGCCGGACAGCGTCGCGGTGCCGCTGGGCAGCGTCGCGGTGCCGCTGGGCAGCGTCGCGAGGCAGCTGGACAGCGTCGAGGCCAGCGGGGGGGCGCGGGGAAGGCGGCCGGGGTCCCGAGGCGGCTCCGAGGGGAGACGGCGTTGCGGGGGGGCGGGCTGAGGCGTCTGGGGAGGTGCTCGCGGCTCCCGGGGCTGGCAAACGGGCTCGCGTGGCTGGTGTTGGGGCTTCAGCCGGAGAGGGAGTCGTGTGGCTTTGGGCTGAGGGGCGGGGGTGGAGTCCGGCGTTTTGGGGACTCGAGCAGAGGCTCAGCGGCTGGGTTTTGGGGCTCGGAAGGGGGCAGTAAGTGATGCGGTTTGGGGGCGGAGAGCAGAAGCCGTTTTGGCTGGTTTTGCAGGGGGGGTGGGCAGGAGGGCGTTGGGGGCTGCGGGGGAAAGCAGGGGCTGGGCGGGCTGCGGGGTGCTCAAACAGCAGGTGAGGTTTTCAAATCTGCAACTTGTAACTGTTGCAGCTTTATTCTGGCTTCCTCCATTTTTGCAAAAGCTTCTGTTGCTAGACAGAGCATTCCTCTGTGTATCAGCTACTTGAGCTAGTTTATTTCAATGCGTCTGATCAGGTTTGTCTGTTCAGCAAAGTGGCATTTAAAGGTGACGTTTCACCGGATGCCAGCGGCTGTGCCTTATTTCCAGTATAAAGATGTATTCCCCAAATATCAGAGTGGGATATAACAACTGCAGCTGGTCAAAAGTAACACTGAAATGCAAAATTTAGAATTTCTTTTTTCCCATTGGCTCCTCCTCAGTATGAACACAAAGTTAATTTCTATTCTTAATTCCTATTTATGCTACATATATGAAGGATGAACGCGAGGAAAGGAGACCATAAAATACTGGCCTATTGCTATTTGTATGCTGTGCTTTGAACAGAAGAGACAAAACTGTCCTTTTTGTGAAATAATACTGGCTGTATCAGTGCCGTCCTCGTGTTTTTATTCAAAAATGTGAGATTTGTTGCCCCGAATGGTGAGAGTAGTTTTTGTTAATGGAAGTCGCAAGAGGTTCTGCCACCTTAAAAACCATAGAATCATAGAATGGTTAGAATTGGAAGGGACCTTCAAGATCATCGTGTTGCAGCCCCCCTGCCTTGGGCAGGGACGCCTCCACTAGAGCGGGTTGCTCAAAGCCCCGTCCAGCCTGGCCTTAAACACTTCCAGGGATGGGGCATCCACAGCTTCCCCGGGCAACCTGTTCCAGTGCCTCACCACCCTCACGGTAAAGAATTTCCTCCTAATATCTAGTCTGAATCTCCCCTCTTCCGATTTAAAACCGTTACCCCTTGTCCTGTCGCTACCTTTCCCGACAGAGAGTCCCTCTCCGGCTCTCCCGTAGGCTCCCTTCAGATATTGGAAGGCTGCTCTGAGGTCTCCCCGGAGCCTTCTCTTCTCCAGGCTGAACAACCCCAGCTCTCTCAGTCTCTCTTCACAGGGGAGGTGCTCCGTCCCTCCGATGGTTTTCGTGGCCCTCCGCTGGGCCCCTTCCAACAGGTCCACGTCCTTCCCGTGTCGAGGACTCCAAAGCTGGACACCGTACTCCAGGTGGGGTCTCGCGTGCGCAGAGTAGAGGGGGGTAGAATCGCCTCCCGTGACCCGCTGGCCACGCTTCTCTTGATGCAGCCCAGGGTGGGGTTGGCTTTCTGGGCTGCCAGCGCGCGTTGCCGGCTCGTACTGACGTGTAATAATGCTACTGATGTACCGTTAGCAGCCTCGTGTTAAAAGAAGCAAGAAGCTGTAATATCCTTAATTTAGACAGTTTTTACGTGAAATGGTGCATCCTCACTGTTTTGTCACTTTCAGGAGCGAGCAATTGACCGAGAGCACGAGAGAGACCTTTTCCAGCAAGAGATAGGGAAGCCGGAACAACAGCTTAAGGTTCCACAAAGGATTCGGCCTGTCAGCGAGCATCAAACCGGAGAGGTAACGCGCGCTATTGCTTGTACTCAAGGGATCTAAATGGTACGCTGACAGCCGTTCGGATACCCTAGGGAAGCTGTTTTATGGTGTCCCTAACCTGCATCCGTTCTCAAGGCAGGAAAGGAAATCCCCCGAGATGCAAGGCTACGGTGTCGGGGGAACGTGGGGAAAGTGTGTTCTGGGTGTTTTTTGAGTCGGTCGGTTGGATGTTTTTAGTAGCAGACACACAGAAGCCTCGTAACTTTCAAAAAGACTCCCTCGCGTAACTTAATTTAGAAAATGGGGTTTTCAAAAGCCCGTGGAAACATTCAGGACTCCTGTAGCGATTCCCCCTGCTCTTGCGTCCTTTTGTGACATCCTGTTGGTAGCACGGGTACGGGCACCGCAGGAACGCAGTGACCAAGGGGTCACAGCCGAGACGTAGCGGCGCTCTCTGCGTGCGCCTCCCCGGGAGACGTCTGTCTCCCCTGAAACAATCTGGTGACCGCAGAAGGGCAGCTCGAGGAAGTCACAGCAACCTCTTAGGCCCAGCAAAAGCCAGAAAAGCGACAGCGGTGCAAACGCTGTGTATTGTGAAGCTTTTTGCCTGTTTTGTTTGGTGACCTTTGGGTCAATTAAACTGCATTTTATTTTTTGGTGGGTTTTCTCCTGTCTTGCTTTTAGAGCAAGGCTGATATTTTTGCGTGATTCTCTCGCCCGATTTTCAGTCTTCAGCTTCTTCTCAGGTGGCACTGCGATTTTCAAAGAAAGCTCTTCCTTTCGGTTCAGTTCAGTTGCTGTCGTTCGGTTCTTAAATGGTAGCAACGTTTAGTATTCTATATTAGATAGTTTATGACCACAGACAGTAATGGGACATACATGGATAGACGTGAAATGTAAGTTGTCAAAATATTTATTGCCCTACAATTCTCGGAGGTAGGGGTGTGTTTCCTGGGGTTTCAAAATCTATTTCACTAAAAAGGTTTGTAACAAATCCTGCAAAGTGTTCAGCCCGTACCGGGCGACCTGGCTGTCGTCAGCCTGTGCGTACAAGGAGTGGTGGGCCATTAGCCGAATGTGTGTTAACCGACACGCGTGGAGCAATTCCGCATCCGTCTGCTTCTGTGGCAAAGCGGGTGCCCGCTCCTGTCCTACGGACACGTTCCACAGAGGGGGGAGGCACAATTAGTTTTCCTGAATCCGGGATGTTCGTTTTGAGTTCGTTTTGTGATGCGTCTCCTCATAATTTGAGGCATGGGCAGCGTGTGAATTCCTAGTTAAAATTCTCACAGTTAAAAAGGCAAAACTTCTCCCGAGAAAAAAAATTTCAAATTTGATTGCATAATGAAACGAGGCCTGTTTTTCTGCACAGAAACGATTTGTGCAAATCGTCCTGAATTACAAGCGTGTATACCCAGATGTGTACACTCCAAGTTGGCAGATAGGCTGCAGCAGCAATGTAAAGCATGCTTTAAGGTGAAAGATGGCTGTAACTGTGATGAAAACTTTAAGGTTCGTACTAGATGCTTTTAAAGTAGGATTTTTAACAGGCAGGCGCAGCGGCAATTTTAGAGCTGAGTGGTGCCGAATATTACCCATTTACAGACAGAATTCTCGGTACTGTCTTAGATTTACATCGAATTTCTATCAAATGAGCCACCTAGCCTTCCTATATAGTATATTTTGGTGCCCCGATATTACTTGGCGTATTTCATAAGTATACCTTTTATGGCCGTTTCTCGTGCTTTTCCGAGAGAGCTGCTTTACTTTTTCATAGTTGCACGGTTTTTGAATGCCTCTTCTGCCTTTCAGATCTTCTCTTTCTCCTACGCCTTAAATACTCGTACAAGAACAGGCAGAAAATGTTATGTGCAGCTGTAACGTGCTTTGGGGTTTTTTTTGGTAGGATGAAATGGAAATACTGGGACTGGCGATCCAGAAGTCTGAAGAAGCCACCGTAAAGGACCGTCCCAGTGACTACCGTCGAGTTAGGATTATTAAAAGCACCAAAGCGACACGCTCGTAGAGATGGGGACTACCTCTGGACACGTGTTAATCCCGGTCAGGTGTCCTCGGGATACAGATGGTCTGCGCTTCCTGCTCTGACAAGACAGAAGCGATGAGCTTCAGGATGAGCTCCTGAAGACAAGAAAGAGGCCAGGTGCCGGGGTTCTTGTCTCTTTGTTTGTTTGTTTGTTTGTTTGTTTTGGGCGGGGGGTGGCGGGCGGGCGTGTGGGCGTGTGGCTTCCAAAACAGGGTGCGCGGTTGACTGCAGGTGGCAGCCTGCAGAGCTCTTTTGCTGCCTGACCTCGCCTTTTCTTTGTCACTCCTCTTTCATGGCATCTGCGCTGAAAGCCGGGGCGGTCAACGAAGAGACGTGGACAAAACGGGACGAACCGGCGCCGCTTCTGCCTGTTTTCCAGGCTTTGCCACGAACCAAGGAGCATCATCAGCCTCGTCACTGGTGGCGGCGAGTCCTGAGGTGGCTTAGGTGAGTCGAGCCTTCCAGGAACGTCCGTTGTCCGTAGCCTACGGCGTGTCATTTGGACGTCAGTCGGAAGGAGGTTTCCCTTTCTGAAAGGGCACCGGTTTCTCGTGCCAAGCGGTTGCCTCTCCTGAAGTTCCCACGAGAGGGGATCCTCGGAGACGATGCGCTGGGCAGCAGAAGTCATCAGCGAGGAGACGTCGCGCGCTCTATTAAATAGGGACAAAAAGAAAGACGATGTCCTTCCAAAGGCCCGAGCGCGGCACCTCTTCCGACGGCCGATGGCATGGCCGGCCTTTGGGCTCTGGGTCCCCCGTAACAGCGGGGACACGGCCAAACCCTGTTCCTCTGCGTGTTCGGCACAGCCAAAAGCCTTGGCCGGTCCGCCGGTCGTTTTCGGTAGCCTGGTGGATCGCGGCACCGGGGATTGGATTTCCCCCCGCCAAAAGTACAGCCGTTTGGGGAATCTCTTACCTTCCTGGTTTTTTCTATCGTAAAGGAGACTTTAAAAAAAGGGTTAAAGTCGTATAACGTGCAAACAGACTTGCAGGCTTTAAACGGCAACCGTCCACCGGCTGTAGCCTACAGCGTCTTAGGCGTCCCTAAGCGGCGAGGTATTTGTTCCAAATCTTTGAAAAGAGAGGCGACTGAAGGTAACGGGTTGGGTTTTTTTTCTAGTTTTTTTGTTTTTTGTTTTTCCCCCCCCTTTTCTTTAGGCGGAGCGCTCTGAAGAACCTGATTTCTGCCTGGCTTTCAGCGTCGCGTTTCCCCGGCAGTGCGGTAGCATCTCTCTCGGGCAGTGCCGCCGGCCAGATGTCCCTCCTCCTTGGGTAGGAGAGAAAGCAGCCCCCGGTCAAATGACAACTGCGCGTTCTGGAGACGGAGAGCGCAACGGTGGGGGTTCGGAGCTGTGCCAGTTGAATTAGCGCCGAAGAAAAAGTCCGAGGCTTTTCTAGCGTGAGTATTTTTCTTGGCCGTATCTAAACGCGCGCAGAGCTTTCCAGCGGCAGGGAAAGGGAAGGGAGGAGGCGCTTCCCCCCAGCGGGCGGAGGGTTTGTTACGCTGTTAGGCTGAGAAGGTGTTGCAAGTGGCACGGGTCAGTCTGAATAGGGACCTGAAGCGTCGGGATGGCTCCGGCTTTGGCAGGCCGTGCCGTCTTTGGAGCGGAGCTGTTTCCCCGCAATCCTCCTGTAGCTCAGCTCCTGTCCTGTCCCTCGGCCGGAGGGAATTCCTCTACTCTCTTCGGTGCTCTTTCGTTTGATGATGCTGATCTCCGGTTGGGGTTTGCTGTTTGTTTTGCAGGTGCCTCGTTGTCCGCGTCTCGTGCTGCTCGACAGATGCCCCGGCCCGGGTTTGCAGCCGGTGGTGGAGCCGCCTGAGGGGAAGGGGCCAGCCCTGGGTCTGGTCGTTCGGTGCATTTTTTGGGGCGAATTAAAAAAACCGGTGTGTGTGTGGGGGGGGGGGTGGTGGTGGTGGTGTGATGATGTCATTTGGGGCAGCCGGATGTCAGCGGGGGAGCGACGGTGCGGCGGAGGAGCAGGTGAGTGGGGGTTAAGTGGGGTTCCCCCCACAAGAGGGTGGGTCACGGCCCCCAAACGCCTGAAAACTTGGTGCGGGGCAGGTGGTTGGGGTTTTGGGCGGTGGTGTTTAAAAAATGTTAAAAGCTGTATATGCGGGGGTGAGGCATTGGAGTAGAGAACAATCTCTCATTTTTCTGTGTGTTGAAAAATAATATTCCCTTACGTATATAAAAGGAGTTCCAAATACCAACCCGTATCTCTAAAGATTCTGTATTATTTAATGGGAGTTTAGACGACGGAAAGATTTTTTAAAAGATTTATTTATAAAGAGAGATTGAAGCGTCAAAGCGGATGTCTGGACAGGTCGCTAGTCCAATTGGATGTTGTCTATCTATCGTGCGTGTTAATCTGTAAGTCTAAACAGATGTGACTCTTAGCAGACGTTCTGTCGAAGTGTATCAAGAGCATCCCTTTTCCCTAAGTCTTACCCACGGGTCGGTCAGTGCGGAGGCGTAAACGCCTGTGCTGTAGATGGTTCCAGACTGCAAAGAGAGCCTATCGCTAGAAGGGATTTCCAAACTGGCCCTCCCCTCTGCTCTCTCTTGCCGGCGTCCAAGCGCTTTCAAAAGCGCTTTAAGCAGGAGTGTTGATTCCCAGGAGGATAGGGAAGCTCTACAGAGAGACTTAGGTAGATTGGATCGTTGGGCCAACATCAGTGGTATGAGTTTCAACAAGGGCAAGTGCCAGGTTCTGCACGTGGGCCACAATAACCCCGAGCAGCGCTACAGGCTTGGGGAAATGTGGCTGGAAAACCACCTGGAAGAAAGAGACCTGGGGGTTCTAATGGGCAAGCAGCTGAACGTGAGCCGGCAGTGTGCCCAGGTGGCCACGAAAGCCAACGGCATCCTGGCTTGTATTAGAAACAGCGTGAGCAGCAGAAGTAGGGAGGCGATTGTGCCCCTGTACTCGGCACTGGTGAGGCCACACCTGGAGTATTGCGTCCGGTTTTGGGCACCTCAATCCAAGAGAGATGTCGAGGTGCTGGAGCGAGTGCAGAGGAGGGCAACGAAGCTGGTGAAGGGCCTGGAAAACAAATCCTATGAAGAGCGGTTGAAGGAGCTGGGACTGTTTAGTATGAGGAAGAGGGGGCTGAGGGGAGACCTCGTCACTCTCTTAACACTACTTGAAAGGACACTGTAGAGAGGTCGGTGCTGGTCTCTTGGCACGGGTAGGTAATGACAGAACGAGAGGGAACGGCTTCAAGCTCCAACAGGGTAGGTTTAGACTGGACATTAGGAAAGAATGTTTCACAGAGGGAGTGGTCGGGCATTGGAACAGGCTACCCAGGGAGGTGGTCGAGTCACCATCCCTGGATGTGTTTAAGAACCGTCGAGATGTGGTGTTGGGGGATATGGTGTAGGGGAGAACTTTGTAGAGTAGGGTAGATGGTTGGACTCGATGATGCCAAGGGTCTCTTGCAACCTAGACGATTCTATGATTCTATGAAAAGCAGCCCCTTCCCCCGTTTCCCCTCCCGCCCTGGGGAGCTGGATCGGTGCAGCGGGACAGGAGGAAAAAAACCCAGCCCCGTTTTCCTGCAGGGACGCAAAGCTCCCCGATGTCTCTGTGGTGGATAAGGCGGCACCCCCGCCTGCCTTCCTGGACGCCGGCGGACTGGCTGCTGTCGCCCCCACGGCCCCCGGGGCCACGCGCAGAGCGCCGCGGCGTCCCTGGGGCTGGTTGCGGGGCGAACACCGGAGGTTTTTGGCGCCGAGGCGACGGCTGCGGCTGCCCGGACTGCGAGCGGGGACAGGGCAGAGAGCGGGAAGGCCTGCCCGCCGGTAAGTGGTCACGGTCCCTGGGTGGAGGGAAGCGGGCTGAGAGCGGTCACCGCTCATGGCCCCGGTGAGGTCTCAGAGGGGGACAAGGAAGGGGGCGTGGGCGCTGCCCGGTGCTTTCCGCCCGCTGCGGACCGGTCCGCAGCGATTTCTGGGCTGGCCGCCGTTTTCCCCCCGGCCCCCTCCGGTTCCGGAGCGGCTCGGCCCGCCCATACCGCGCGCCCATTGGTCGCGGTGCCGTAAGCGGCGTCCGTCCTCTAGGAGCCCCCGTCCCATTGGTCGATCGCGCCGTCAATCTCCAGCGCCTCCCAGTCCGGCCAATCGGAGCGCGGCAGGCGATCCGACCAATCGGAGCGGGGCGGTCGCGTTGTGATTGGCTCGTCCTCCTGTCAATCCGCCCGGGGGCGGTTGCCATGGTGAGGAAGCCCCGCCCCGTCGCGCATGCGCAGTAGTAAGGACGGCGCCGCCCTCACTACTGCGCATGCGCCACCGGGCGGGGCGTCCTCACCATGGCAACCGCCCCCTGGCGGATTGACAGGAGGACTAGCCAATCACAGCGCGACCGCCGCGCTCCGATTGGTCGGATCGCCTGCCGCGCTCCGATTGGCCGGGGTGGGAGGCGCTGAAGATTGACGGCGCGACCGACCAATGGGACGGGCTCCCCGAGGACGGAAGCCGCTTCCGGCGCCGTGACCAATGGGCGCGCCGCATGGGCGGGCCGAGCCGCTCCGGAAGCGGAGGGGGCCGGGGGAAAATGGCGGCGCGCGCAGAAGCGGCTGCGGCGCGGCGCGGACCGGACCGGACCGCACCGCACCGCACCGCACCGCACCGGCGCGGGCGGAAAGCACCGGGCAGCCGGACAGCTTCGCGGTGCCGCTGGGCAGCGTCGCGGTGCCGCTGGGCAGCGTCGCGAGGCAGCTGGACAGCGTCGAGGCCAGCGGGGGGGCGCGGGGAAGGCGGCCGGGGTCCCGAGGCGGCTCCGAGGGGAGACGGCGTTGCGGGGGGGCGGGCTGAGGCGTCTGGGGAGGTGCTCGCGGCTCCCGGGGCTGGCAAACGGGCTCGCGTGGCTGGTGTTGGGGCTTCAGCCGGAGAGGGAGTCGTGTGGCTTTGGGCTGAGGGGCGGGGGTGGAGTCCGGCGTTTTGGGGACTCGAGCAGAGGCTCAGCGGCTGGGTTTTGGGGCTCGGAAGGGGGCAGTAAGTGATGCGGTTTGGGGGCGGAGAGCAGAAGCCGTTTTGGCTGGTTCTGCAGGGGGGGTGGGCAGGAGGGCGTTGGGGGCTGCGGGGGAAAGCAGGGGCTGGGCGGGCTGCGGGGTGCTCAAACAGCAGGTGAGGTTTTCAAATCTGCAACTTGTAACTGTTGCAGCTTTATTCTGGCTTCCTCCATTTTTGCAAAAGCTTCTGTTGCTAGACAGAGCATTCCTCTGTGTATCAGCTACTTGAGCTAGTTTATTTCAATGCGTCTGATCAGGTTTGTCTGTTCAGCAAAGTGGCATTTAAAGGTGACGTTTCACCGGATGCCAGCGGCTGTGCCTTATTTCCAGTATAAAGATGTATTCCCCAAATATCAGAGTGGGATATAACAACTGCAGCTGGTCAAAAGTAACACTGAAATGCAAAATTTAGAATTTCTTTTTTCCCATTGGCTCCTCCTCAGTATGAACACAAAGTTAATTTCTATTCTTAATTCCTATTTATGCTACATATATGAAGGATGAACGCGAGGAAAGGAGACCATAAAATACTGGCCTATTGCTATTTGTATGCTGTGCTTTGAACAGAAGAGACAAAACTGTCCTTTTTGTGAAATAATACTGGCTGTATCAGTGCCGTCCTCGTGTTTTTATTCAAAAATGTGAGATTTGTTGCCCCGAATGGTGAGAGTAGTTTTTGTTAATGGAAGTCGCAAGAGGTTCTGCCACCTTAAAAACCATAGACTCATAGAATGGTTAGAATTGGAAGGGACCTTCAAGATCATGGTGTTGCAGCCCCCCTGCCTTGGGCAGGGACGCCTCCACTAGAGCGGGTTGCTCAAAGCCCCGTCCAGCCTGGCCTTAAACACTTCCAGGGATGGGGCATCCACAGCTTCCCCGGGCAACCTGTTCCAGTGCCTCACCACCCTCACGGTAAAGAATTTCCTCCTAATATCTAGTCTGAATCTCCCCTCTTCCGATTTAAAACCGTTACCCCTTGTCCTGTCGCTACCTTTCCCGACAGAGAGTCCCTCTCCGGCTCTCCCGTAGGCTCCCTTCAGATATTGGAAGGCTGCTCTGAGGTCTCCCCGGAGCCTTCTCTTCTCCAGGCTGAACAACCCCAGCTCTCTCAGTCTCTCTTCACAGGGGAGGTGCTCCGTCCCTCCGATGGTTTTCGTGGCCCTCCGCTGGGCCCCTTCCAACAGGTCCACGTCCTTCCCGTGTCGAGGACTCCAAAGCTGGACACCGTACTCCAGGTGGGGTCTCGCGTGCGCAGAGTAGAGGGGGGTAGAATCGCCTCCCGTGACCCGCTGGCCACGCTTCTCTTGATGCAGCCCAGGGTGGGGTTGGCTTTCTGGGCTGCCAGCGCGCGTTGCCGGCTCGTACTGACGTGTAATAATGCTACTGATGTACCGTTAGCAGCCTCGTGTTAAAAGAAGCAAGAAGCTGTAATATCCTTAATTTAGACAGTTTTTACGTGAAATGGTGCATCCTCACTGTTTCGTCACTTTCAGGAGCGAGCAATTGACCGAGAGCAGGAGAGAGACCTTTTCCAGCAAGAGATAGGGAAGCCGGAACAACAGCTTAAGGTTCCACAAAGGATTCGGCCTGTCAGCGAGCATCAAACCGGAGAGGTAACGCGCGCTATTGCTTGTACTCAAGGGATCTAAATGGTACGCTGGCAGCCGTTCGGATACCCTAGGGAAGCTGTTTTATGGTGTCCCTAACCTGCATCCGTTCGCAAGGCAGGAAAGGAAATCCCCCGAGATGAAAGGCTACGGTGTCGGGGGAACGTGGGGAAAGTGTGTTCTGGGTGTTTTTTGAGTCGGTCGGTTGGATGTTTTTAGTAGCAGACACACAGAAGCCTCGTAACTTTCAAAAAGACTCCCTCGCGTAACTTAATTTAGAAAATGGGGTTTTCAAAAGCCCGTGGAAACATTCAGGACTCCTGTAGCGATTCCCCCTGCTCTTGCGTCCTTTTGTGACATCCTGTTGGTAGCACGGGTACGGGCACCGCAGGAACGCAGTGACCAAGGGGTCACAGCCGAGATGTAGCGGCGCTCTCTGCGTGCGCCTCCCCGGGAGACGTCTGTCTCCCCTGAAACAATCTGGTGACCGCAGAAGGGCAGCTCGAGGAAGTCACAGCAACCTCTTAGGCCCAGCAAAAGCCAGAAAAGCGACAGCGGTGCAAACGCTGTGTGTTGTGAAGCTTTTTGCCTGTTTTGTTTGGTGACCTTTGGGTCAATTAAACTGCATTTTATTTTTTGGTGGGTTTTCTCCTGTCTTGCTTTTAGAGCAAGGCTGATATTTTTGCGTGATTCTCTCGCCCGATTTTCAGTCTTCAGCTTCTTCTCAGGTGGCACTGCGATTTTCAAAGAAAAGCTCTTCCTTTCGGTTCAGTTCAGTTGCTGTCGTTCGGTTCTTAAATGGTAGCAACGTTTAGTATTCTATATTAGATAGTTTATGACCACAGACAGTAATGGGACATACATGGATAGACGTGAAATGTAAGTTGTCAAAATATTTATTGCCCTACAATTCTCGGAGGTAGGGGTGTGTTTCCTGGGGTTTCAAAATCTATTTCACTAAAAAGGTTTGTAACAAATCCTGCAAAGTGTTCAGCCCGTACCGGGCGACCTGGCTGTCGTCAGCCTGTGCGTACAAGGAGTGGTGGGCCATTAGCCGAATGTGTGTTAACCGACACGCGTGGAGCAATTCCGCATCCGTCTGCTTCTGTGGCAAAGCGGGTGCCCGCTCCTGTCCTACGGACACGTTCCACAGAGGGGGGAGGCACAATTAGTTTTCCTGAATCCGGGATGTTCGTTTTGAGTTCGTTTTGTGATGCGTCTCCTCATAATTTGAGGCATGGGCAGCGTGTGAATTCCTAGTTAAAATTCTCACAGTTAAAAAGGCAAAACTTCTCCCGAGAAAAAAAATTTCAAATTTGATTGCATAATGAAACGAGGCCTGTTTTTCTGCACAGAAACGATTTGTGCAAATCGTCCTGAATTACAAGCGTGTATACCCAGATGTGTACACTCCAAGTTGGCAGATAGGCTGCAGCAGCAATGTAAAGCATGCTTTAAGGTGAAAGATGGCTGTAACTGTGATGAAAACTTTAAGGTTCGTACTAGATGCTTTTAAAGTAGGATTTTTAACAGGCAGGCGCAGCGGCAATTTTAGAGCTGAGTGGTGCCGAATATTACCCATTTACAGACAGAATTCTCGGTACTGTCTTAGATTTACATCGAATTTCTATCAAATGAGCCACCTAGCCTTCCTATATAGTATATTTTGGTGCCCCGATATTACTTGGCGTATTTCATAAGTATACCTTTTATGGCCGTTTCTCGTGCTTTTCCGAGAGAGCTGCTTTACTTTTTCATAGTTGCACGGTTTTTGAATGCCTCTTCTGCCTTTCAGATCTTCTCTTTCTCCTACGCCTTAAATACTCGTACAAGAACAGGCAGAAGATGTTATGTGCAGCTGTAACGTGCTTTGGGGTTTTTTTTGGTAGGATGAAATGGAAATACTGGGACTGGCGATCCAGAAGTCTGAAGAAGCCACCGTAAAGGACCGTCCCAGTGACTACCGTCGAGTTAGGATTATTAAAAGCACCAAAGCGACACGCTCGTAGAGATGGGGACTACCTCTGGACACGTGTTAATCCCGGTCAGGTGTCCTCGGGATACAGATGGTCTGCGCTTCCTGCTCTGACAAGACAGAAGCGATGAGCTTCAGGATGAGCTCCTGAAGACAAGAAAGAGGCCAGGTGCCGGGGTTCTTGTCTCTTTGTTTGTTTGTTTGTTTGTTTGTTTTGGGCGGGGGGTGGCGGGCGTGTGGGCGTGTGGCTTCCAAAACAGGGTGCGCGGTTGACTGCAGGTGGCAGCCTGCAGAGCTCTTTTGCTGCCTGACCTCGCCTTTTCTTTGTCACTCCTCTTTCATGGCATCTGCGCTGAAAGCCGGGGCGGTCAACGAAGAGACGTGGACAAAACGGGACGAACCGGCGCCGCTTCTGCCTGTTTTCCAGGCTTTGCCACGAACCAAGGAGCATCATCAGCCTCGTCACTGGTGGCGGCGAGTCCTGAGGTGGCTTAGGTGAGTCGAGCCTTCCAGGAACGTCCGTTGTCCATAGCCTACGGCGTGTCATTTGGACGTCAGTCGGAAGGAGGTTTCCCTTTCTGAAAGGGCACCGGTTTCTCGTGCCAAGCGGTTGCCTCTCCTGAAGTTCCCACGAGAGGGGATCCTCGGAGACGATGCGCTGGGCAGCAGAAGTCATCAGCGAGGAGACGTCGCGCGCTCTATTAAATAGGGACAAAAAGAAAGACGATGTCCTTCCAAAGGCCCGAGCGCGGCACCTCTTCCGACGGCCGATGGCATGGCCGGCCTTTGGGCTCTGGGTCCCCCGTAACAGCGGGGACACGGCCAAACCCTGTTCCTCTGCGTGTTCGGCACAGCCAAAAGCCTTGGCCGGTCCGCCGGTCGTTTTCGGTAGCCTGGTGGACTGCGGCACCGGGGATTGGATTTCCCCCCGCCAAAAGTACAGCCGTTTGGGGAATCTCTTACCTTCCTGGTTTTTTCTATCGTAAAGGAGACTTTAAAAAAAGGGTTAAAGTCGTATAACGTGCAAACTGACTTGCAGGCTTTAAACGGCAACCGTCCACCGGCTGTAGCCTACAGCGTCTTAGGCGTCCCTAAGCGGCGAGGTATTTGTTCCAAATCTTTGAAAAGAGAGGCGACTGAAGGTAACGGGTTGGGTTTTTGGTTGGGTTTTTTTTCTAGTTTTTTTGTTTTTTGTTTTTCCCCCCCCTTTTCTTTAGGCGGAGCGCTCTGAAGAACCTGATTTCTGCCTGGCTTTCAGCGTCGCGTTTCCCCGGCAGTGCGGTAGCATCTCTCTCGGGCAGTGCCGCCGGCCAGATGTCCCTCCTCCTTGGGTAGGAGAGAAAGCAGCCCCCGGTCAAATGACAACTGCGCGTTCTGGAGACGGAGAGCGCAACGGTGGGGGTTCGGAGCTGTGCCAGTTGAATTAGCGCCGAAGAAAAAGTCCGAGGCTTTTCTAGCGTGAGTATTTTTCTTGGCCGTATCTAAACGCGCGCAGAGCTTTCCAGCGGCAGGGAAAGGGAAGGGAGGAGGCGCTTCCCCCCAGCGGGCGGAGGGTTTGTTACGCTGTTAGGCTGAGAAGGTGTTGCAAGTGGCACGGGTCAGTCTGAATAGGGACCTGAAGCGTCGGGATGGCTCCGGCTTTGGCAGGCCGTGCCGTCTTTGGAGCGGAGCTGTTTCCCCGCAATCCTCCTGTAGCTCAGCTCCTGTCCTGTCCCTCAGCCGGAGGGAATTCCTCTACTCTCTTCGGTGCTCTTTCGTTTGATGATGCTGATCTCCGGTTGGGGTTTGCTGTTTGTTTTGCAGGTGCCTCGTTGTCCGCGTCTCGTGCTGCTCGACAGATGCCCCGGCCCGGGTTTGCAGCCGGTGGTGGAGCCGCCTGAGGGGAAGGGGCCAGCCCTGGGTCTGGTCGTTCGGTGCATTTTTTGGGGCGAATTAAAAAAACCGGTGTGTGTGTGTGGGGGGGTGGTGGTGTGATGATGTCATTTGGGGCAGCCGGATGTCAGCGGGGGAGCGACGGTGCGGCGGAGGAGCAGGTGAGTGGGGGTTAAGTGGGGTTCCCCCCACAAGAGGGTGGGTCACGGCCCCCAAACGCCTGAAAACTTGGTGCGGGGCAGGTGGTTGGGGTTTTGGGCGGTGGTGTTTAAAAAATGTTAAAAGCTGTATATGCGGGGGTGAGGCATTGGAGTAGAGAACAATCTCTCATTTTTCTGTGTGTTGAAAACTAATATTCCCTTACGTATATAAAAGGAGTTCAAAATACCAACCCGTATCTCTAAGGATTCTGTATTATTTAATGGGAGTTTAGACGACGGAAAGATTTTTTAAAAGATTTATTTATAAAGAGAGATTGAAGCGTCAAAGCGGATGTCTGGACAGGTCGCTAGTCCAATTGGATGTTGTCTATCTATCGTGCGTGTTAATCTGTAAGTCTAAACAGATGTGACTCTTAGCAGACGTTCTGTCGAAGTGTATCAAGAGCATCCCTTTTCCCTAAGTCTTACCCACGGGTCGGTCAGTGCGGAGGCGTAAACGCCTGTGCTGTAGATGGTTCCAGACTGCAAAGAGAGCCTATCGCTAGAAGGGATTTCCAAACTGGCCCTCCCCTCTGCTCTCTCTTGCCGGCGTCCAAGCGCTTTCAAAAGCGCTTTAAGCAGGAGTGTTGATTCCCAGGAGGATAGGGAAGCTCTACAGAGAGACTTAGGTAGATTGGATCGTTGGGCCAACATCAGTGGTATGAGTTTCAACAAGGGCAAGTGCCAGGTTCTGCACGTGGGCCACAATAACCCCGAGCAGCGCTACAGGCTTGGGGAAATGTGGCTGGAAAACCACCTGGAAGAAAGAGACCTGGGGGTTCTAATGGGCAAGCAGCTGAACGTGAGCCGGCAGTGTGCCCAGGTGGCCACGAAAGCCAACGGCATCCTGGCTTGTATTAGAAACAGCGTGAGCAGCAGAAGTAGGGAGGCGATTGTGCCCCTGTACTCGGCACTGGTGAGGCCACACCTGGAGTATTGCGTCCGGTTTTGGGCACCTCAATCCAAGAGAGATGTCGAGGTGCTGGAGCGAGTGCAGAGGAGGGCAACGAAGCTGGTGAAGGGCCTGGAAAACAAATCCTATGAAGAGCGGTTGAAGGAGCTGGGACTGTTTAGTATGAGGAAGAGGGGGCTGAGGGGAGACCTCGTCACTCTCTACAACTACTTGAAAGGACACTGTAGAGAGGTCGGTGCTGGTCTCTTGGCACGGGTAGGTAATGACAGAACGAGAGGGAACGGCTTCAAGCTCCAACAGGGTAGGTTTAGACTGGACATTAGGAAAGAATGTTTCACAGAGGGAGTGGTCGGGCATTGGAACAGGCTACCCAGGGAGGTGGTCGAGTCACCATCCCTGGATGTGTTTAAGAACCGTCGAGATGTGGTGTTGGGGGATATGGTGTAGGGGAGAACTTTGTAGAGTAGGGTAGATGGTTGGACTCGATGATGCCAAGGGTCTCTTGCAACCTAGACGATTCTATGATTCTATGAAAAGCAGCCCCTTCCCCCGTTTCCCCTCCCGCCCTGGGGAGCTGGATCGGTGCAGCGGGACAGGAGGAAAAAAACCCAGCCCCGTTTTCCTGCAGGGACGCAAAGCTCCCCGATGTCTCTGTGGTGGATAAGGCGGCACCCCCGCCTGCCTTCCTGGACGCCGGCGGACTGGCTGCTGTCGCCCCCACGGCCCCCGGGGCCACGCGCAGAGCGCCGCGGCGTCCCTGGGGCTGGTTGCGGGGCGAACACCGGAGGTTTTTGGCGCCGAGGCGACGGCTGCGGCTGCCCGGACTGCGAGCGGGGACAGGGCAGAGAGCGGGAAGGCCTGCCCGCCGGTAAGTGGTCACGGTCCCTGGGTGGAGGGAAGCGGGCTGAGAGCGGTCACCGCTCATGGCCCCGGTGAGGTCTCAGAGGGGGACAAGGAAGGGGGCGTGGGCGCTGCCCGGTGCTTTCCGCCCGCTGCGGACCGGTCCGCAGCGATTTCTGGGCTGGCCGCCGTTTTCCCCCGGCCCCCTCCGGTTCCGGAGCGGCTCGGCCCGCCCATACCGCGCGCCCATTGGTCGCGGTGCCGTAAGCGGCGTCCGTCCTCTAGGAGCCCCCGTCCCATTGGTCGATCGCGCCGTCAATCTCCAGCGCCTCCCAGTCCGGCCAATCGGAGCGCGGCAGGCGATCCGACCAATCGGAGCGGGGCGGTCGCGTTGTGATTGGCTCGTCCTCCTGTCAATCCGCCCGGGGGCGGTTGCCATGGTGAGGAAGCCCCGCCCCGTCGCGCATGCGCAGTAGTAAGGACGGCGCCGCCCTCACTACTGCGCATGCGCCACAGGGCGGGGCGTCCTCACCATGGCAACCGCCCCCTGGCGGATTGACAGGAGGACGAGCCAATCACAACGCGACCGCCGCGCTCCGATTGGTCGGATCGCCTGCCGCGCTCCGATTGGCCGGGGTGGGAGGCGCTGAAGATTGACGGCGCGACCGACCAATGGGACGGGCTCCCCGAGGACGGAAGCCGCTTCCGGCGCCGTGACCAATGGGCGCGCCGCATGGGCGGGCCGAGCCGCTCCGGAAGCGGAGGGGGCCGGGGGAAAATGGCGGCGCGCGCAGAAGCGGCTGCGGCGCGGCGCGGACCGGACCGGACCGCACCGCACCGCACCGCACCGGCGGAAAGCACCGGGCAGCCGGACAGCGTCGCGGTGCCGCTGGGCAGCGTCGCGGTGCCGCTGGGCAGCGTCGCGAGGCAGCTGGACAGCGTCGAGGCCAGCGGGGGGGCGCGGGGAAGGCGGCCGGGGTCCCGAGGCGGCTCCGAGGGGAGACGGCGTTGCGGGGGGGCGGGCTGAGGCGTCTGGGGAGGTGCTCGCGGCTCCCGGGGCTGGCAAACGGGCTCGCGTGGCTGGTGTTGGGGCTTCAGCCGGAGAGGGAGTCGTGTGGCTTTGGGCTGAGGGGCGGGGGTGGAGTCCGGCGTTTTGGGGACTCGAGCAGAGGCTCAGCGGCTGGGTTTTGGGGCTCGGAAGGGGGCAGTAAGTGATGCGGTTTGGGGGCGGAGAGCAGAAGCCGTTTTGGCTGGTTTTGCAGGGGGGGTGGGCAGGAGGGCGTTGGGGGCTGCGGGGGAAAGCAGGGGCTGGGCGGGCTGCGGGGTGCTCAAACAGCAGGTGAGGTTTTCAAATCTGCAACTTGTAACTGTTGCAGCTTTATTCTGGCTTCCTCCATTTTTGCAAAAGCTTCTGTTGCTAGACAGAGCATTCCTCTGTGTATCAGCTACTTGAGCTAGTTTATTTCAATGCGTCTGATCAGGTTTGTCTGTTCAGCAAAGTGGCATTTAAAGGTGACGTTTCACCGGATGCCAGCGGCTGTGCCTTATTTCCAGTATAAAGATGTATTCCCCAAATATCAGAGTGGGATATAACAACTGCAGCTGGTCAAAAGTAAAACCGAAATGCAAAATTTAGAATTTCTTTTTTCCCATTGGCTCCTCCTCAGTATGAACACAAAGTTAATTTCTATTCTTAATTCCTATTTATGCTACATATATGAAGGATGAACGCGAGGAAAGGAGACCATAAAATACTGGCCTATTGCTATTTGTATGCTGTGCTTTGAACAGAAGAGACAAAACTGTCCTTTTTGTGAAATAATACTGGCTGTATCAGTGCCGTCCTCGTGTTTTTATTCAAAAATGTGAGATTTGTTGCCCCGAATGGTGAGAGTAGTTTTTGTTAATGGAAGTCGCAAGAGGTTCTGCCACCTTAAAAACCATAGACTCATAGAATGGTTAGAATTGGAAGGGACCTTCAAGATCATGGTGTTGCAGCCCCCCTGCCTTGGGCAGGGACGCCTCCACTAGAGCGGGTTGCTCAAAGCCCCGTCCAGCCTGGCCTTAAACACTTCCAGGGATGGGGCATCCACAGCTTCCCCGGGCAACCTGTTCCAGTGCCTCACCACCCTCACGGTAAAGAATTTCCTCCTAATATCTAGTCTGAATCTCCCCTCTTCCGATTTAAAACCGTTACCCCTTGTCCTGTCGCTACCTTTCCCGACAGAGAGTCCCTCTCCGGCTCTCCCGTAGGCTCCCTTCAGATATTGGAAGGCTGCTCTGAGGTCTCCCCGGAGCCTTCTCTTCTCCAGGCTGAACAACCCCAGCTCTCTCAGTCTCTCTTCACAGGGGAGGTGCTCCGTCCCTCCGATGGTTTTCGTGGCCCTCCGCTGGGCCCCTTCCAACAGGTCCACGTCCTTCCCGTGTCGAGGACTCCAAAGCTGGACACCGTACTCCAGGTGGGGTCTCGCGTGCGCAGAGTAGAGGGGGGTAGAATCGCCTCCCGTGACCCGCTGGCCACGCTTCTCTTGATGCAGCCCAGGGTGGGGTTGGCTTTCTGGGCTGCCAGCGCGCGTTGCCGGCTCGTACTGACGTGTAATAATGCTACTGATGTACCGTTAGCAGCCTCGTGTTAAAAGAAGCAAGAAGCTGTAATATCCTTAATTTAGACAGTTTTTACGTGAAATGGTGCATCCTCACTGTTTTGTCACTTTCAGGAGCGAGCAATTGACCGAGAGCACGAGAGAGACCTTTTCCAGCAAGAGATAGGGAAGCCGGAACAACAGCTTAAGGTTCCACAAAGGATTCGGCCTGTCAGCGAGCATCAAACCGGAGAGGTAACGCGCGCTATTGCTTGTACTCAAGGGATCTAAATGGTACGCTGGCAGCCGTTCGGATACCCTAGGGAAGCTGTTTTATGGTGTCCCTAACCTGCATCCGTTCGCAAGGCAGGAAAGGAAATCCCCCGAGATGAAAGGCTACGGTGTCGGGGGAACGTGGGGAAAGTGTGTTCTGGGTGTTTTTTGAGTCGGTCGGTTGGATGTTTTTAGTAGCAGACACACAGAAGCCTCGTAACTTTCAAAAAGACTCCCTCGCGTAACTTAATTTAGAAAATGGGGTTTTCAAAAGCCCGTGGAAACATTCAGGACTCCTGTAGCGATTCCCCCTGCTCTTGCGTCCTTTTGTGACATCCTGTTGGTAGCACGGGTACGGGCACCGCAGGAACGCAGTGACCAAGGGGTCACAGCCGAGACGTAGCGGCGCTCTCTGCGTGCGCCTCCCCGGGAGACGTCTGTCTCCCCTGAAACAATCTGGTGACCGCAGAAGGGCAGCTCGAGGAAGTCACAGCAACCTCTTAGGCCCAGCAAAAGCCAGAAAAGCGACAGCGGTGCAAACGCTGTGTGTTGTGAAGCTTTTTGCCTGTTTTGTTTGGTGACCTTTGGGTCAATTAAACTGCATTTTATTTTTTGGTGGGTTTTCTCCTGTCTTGCTTTTAGAGCAAGGCTGATATTTTTGCGTGATTCTCTCGCCCGATTTTCAGTCTTCAGCTTCTTCTCAGGTGGCACTGCGATTTTCAAAGAAAAGCTCTTCCTTTCGGTTCAGTTCAGTTGCTGTCGTTCGGTTCTTAAATGGTAGCAACGTTTAGTATTCTATATTAGATAGTTTATGACCACAGACAGTAATGGGACATACATGGATAGACGTGAAATGTAAGTTGTCAAAATATTTATTGCCCTACAATTCTCGGAGGTAGGGGTGTGTTTCCTGGGGTTTCAAAATCTATTTCACTAAAAAGGTTTGTAACAAATCCTGCAAAGTGTTCAGCCCGTACCGGGCGACCTGGCTGTCGTCAGCCTGTGCGTACAAGGAGTGGTGGGCCATTAGCCGAATGTGTGTTAACCGACACGCGTGGAGCAATTCCGCATCCGTCTGCTTCTGTGGCAAAGCGGGTGCCCGCTCCTGTCCTACGGACACGTTCCACAGAGGGGGGAGGCACAATTAGTTTTCCTGAATCCGGGATGTTCGTTTTGAGTTCGTTTTGTGATGCGTCTCCTCATAATTTGAGGCATGGGCAGCGTGTGAATTCCTAGTTAAAATTCTCACAGTTAAAAAGGCAAAACTTCTCCCGAGAAAAAAAATTTCAAATTTGATTGCATAATGAAACGAGGCCTGTTTTTCTGCACAGAAACGATTTGTGCAAATCGTCCTGAATTACAAGCGTGTATACCCAGATGTGTACACTCCAAGTTGGCAGATAGGCTGCAGCAGCAATGTAAAGCATGCTTTAAGGTGAAAGATGGCTGTAACTGTGATGAAAACTTTAAGGTTCGTACTAGATGCTTTTAAAGTAGGATTTTTAACAGGCAGGCGCAGCGGCAATTTTAGAGCTGAGTGGTGCCGAATATTACCCATTTACAGACAGAATTCTCGGTACTGTCTTAGATTTACATCGAATTTCTATCAAATGAGCCACCTAGCCTTCCTATATAGTATATTTTGGTGCCCCGATATTACTTGGCGTATTTCATAAGTATACCTTTTATGGCCGTTTCTCGTGCTTTTCCGAGAGAGCTGCTTTACTTTTTCATAGTTGCACGGTTTTTGAATGCCTCTTCTGCCTTTCAGATCTTCTCTTTCTCCTACGCCTTAAATACTCGTACAAGAACAGGCAGAAAATGTTATGTGCAGCTGTAACGTGCTTTGGGGTTTTTTTTGGTAGGATGAAATGGAAATACTGGGACTGGCGATCCAGAAGTCTGAAGAAGCCACCGTAAAGGACCGTCCCAGTGACTACCGTCGAGTTAGGATTATTAAAAGCACCAAAGCGACACGCTCGTAGAGATGGGGACTACCTCTGGACACGTGTTAATCCCGGTCAGGTGTCCTCGGGATACAGATGGTCTGCGCTTCCTGCTCTGACAAGACAGAAGCGATGAGCTTCAGGATGAGCTCCTGAAGACAAGAAAGAGGCCAGGTGCCGGGGTTCTTGTCTCTTTGTTTGTTTGTTTGTTTGTTTGTTTTGGGCGGGGGGTGGCGGGCGGGCGTGTGGGCGTGTGGCTTCCAAAACAGGGTGCGCGGTTGACTGCAGGTGGCAGCCTGCAGAGCTCTTTTGCTGCCTGACCTCGCCTTTTCTTTGTCACTCCTCTTTCATGGCATCTGCGCTGAAAGCCGGGGCGGTCAACGAAGAGACGTGGACAAAACGGGACGAACCGGCGCCGCTTCTGCCTGTTTTCCAGGCTTTGCCACGAACCAAGGAGCATCATCAGCCTCGTCACTGGTGGCGGCGAGTCCTGAGGTGGCTTAGGTGAGTCGAGCCTTCCAGGAACGTCCGTTGTCCGTAGCCTACGGCGTGTCATTTGGACGTCAGTCGGAAGGAGGTTTCCCTTTCTGAAAGGGCACCGGTTTCTCGTGCCAAGCGGTTGCCTCTCCTGAAGTTCCCACGAGAGGGGATCCTCGGAGACGATGCGCTGGGCAGCAGAAGTCATCAGCGAGGAGACGTCGCGCGCTCTATTAAATAGGGACAAAAAGAAAGACGATGTCCTTCCAAAGGCCCGAGCGCGGCACCTCTTCCGACGGCCGATGGCATGGCCGGCCTTTGGGCTCTGGGTCCCCCGTAACAGCGGGGACACGGCCAAACCCTGTTCCTCTGCGTGTTCGGCACAGCCAAAAGCCTTGGCCGGTCCGCCGGTCGTTTTCGGTAGCCTGGTGGATCGCGGCACCGGGGATTGGATTTCCCCCCGCCAAAAGTACAGCCGTTTGGGGAATCTCTTACCTTCCTGGTTTTTTCTATCGTAAAGGAGACTTTAAAAAAAGGGTTAAAGTCGTATAACGTGCAAACTGACTTGCAGGCTTTAAACGGCAACCGTCCACCGGCTGTAGCCTACAGCGTCTTAGGCGTCCCTAAGCGGCGAGGTATTTGTTCCAAATCTTTGAAAAGAGAGGCGACTGAAGGTAACGGGTTGGGTTTTTGGTTGGGTTTTTTTTTCGGGTTTTGTTGTTGTTGTTTTTGTTTTTGTTTTTTGTTTTTTCCCCCCCGTGCTCTTTAGGCAGAGTGCTCTGAAGAACCTGATTTCTGCCTGGCTTTCAGCGTCGCGTTTCCCCGGCAGTGCGGTAGCATCTCTCTCGGGCAGTGCCGCCGGCCAGATGTCCCTCCTCCTTGGGTAGGAGAGAAAGCAGCCCCCGGTCAAATGACAACTGCGCGTTCTGGAGACGGAGAGCGCAACGGTGGGGGTTCGGAGCTGTGCCAGTTGAATTAGCGTCGAAGAAAAAGTCCGAGGCTTTTCTAGCGTGAGTATTTTTCTTGGCCGTATCTAAACGCGCGCAGAGCTTTCCAGCGGCAGGGAAAGGGAAGGGAGGAGGCGCTTCCCCCCAGCGGGCGGAGGGTTTGTTACGCTGTTAGGCTGAGAAGGTGTTGCAAGTGGCACGGGTCAGTCTGAATAGGGACCTGAAGCGTCGGGATGGCTCCGGCTTTGGCAGGCCGTGCCGCCTTTGGAGCGGAGCTGTTTCCCCGCAATCCTCCTGTAGCTCAGCTCCTGTCCTGTCCGTGGCCGGAGGGAATTCCTCTACTCTCTTCGGTGCTCTTTCGTTTGATGATGCTGATCTCCGGTTGGGGTTTGCTGTTTGTTTTGCAGGTGCCTCGTTGTCCGCGTCTCGTGCTGCTCGACAGATGCCCCGGCCCGGGTTTGCAGCCGGTGGTGGAGCCGCCTGAGGGGAAGGGGCCAGCCCTGGGTCTGGTCGTTCGGTGCATTTTTTGGGGCGAATTAAAAAAACCGGTGTGTGTGGGGGGGGGTGGTGGTGTGATGATGTCATTTGGGGCAGCCGGATGTCAGCAGGGGAGCGACGGTGCGGCGGAGGAGCAGGTGAGTGGGGGTTAAGTGGGGTTCCCCCCACAAGAGGGTGGGTCACGGCCCCCAAACGCCTGAAAACTTGGTGCGGGGCAGGTGGTTGGGGTTTTGGGCGGTGGTGTTTAAAAGCTGTATATGCGGGGGTGAGGCACTGGAGTAGAGAAAAATCTCTCATTTTTCTGTGTGTTGAAAAATAATATTCCCCTACGTATATAAAAGGAGTTCAAAATACCAACCCGTATCTCTAAGGATTCTGTATTATTTAATGGGAGTTTAGACGACGGAAAGATTTTTTTAAAAGATTTATTTATAAAGAGAGATTGAAGCGTCAAAGCGGATGTCTGGACAGGTCGCTAGTCCAATTGGATGTTGTCTATCTATCGTGCGTGTTAATCTGTAAGTCTAAACAGATGTGACTCTTAGCAGACGTTCTGTCGAAGTGTATCAAGAGCATCCCTTTTCCCTAAGTCTTACCCACGGGTCGGTCAGTGCGGAGGCGTAAACGCCTGTGCTGTAGATGGTTCCAGACTGCAAAGAGAGCCTATCGCTAGAAGGGATTTCCAAACTGGCCCTCCCCTCTGCTCTCTCTTGCCGGCGTCCAAGCGCTTTCAAAAGCGCTTTAAGCAGGAGTGTTGATTCCCAGGAGGATAGGGAAGCTCTACAGAGAGACTTAGGTAGATTGGATCGTTGGGCCAACATCAGTGGTATGCGTTTCAACAAGGGCGAGTGCCAGGTTCTGCGCGTGGGCCACAATAACCCCGAGCAGCGCTACAGGCTTGGGGAAATGTGGCTGGAAAACCACCTGGAAGAAAGAGACCTGGGGGTTCTAATGGACAAGCAGCTGAACGTGAGCCGGCAGTGTGCCCAGGTGGCCACGAAAGCCAACGGCATCCTGGCTTGTATTAGAAACAGCGTGAGCAGCAGAAGTAGGGAGGCGATTGTGCCCCTGTACTCGGCACTGGTGAGGCCACACCTGGAGTATTGCGTCCGGTTTTGGGCACCTCAATCCAAGAGAGATGTCGAGGTGCTGGAGCGAGTGCAGAGGAGGGCAACGAAGCTGGTGAAGGGCCTGGAAAACAAATCCTATGAAGAGCGGTTGAAGGAGCTGGGACTGTTTAGTATGAGGAAGAGGGGGCTGAGGGGAGACCTCGTCACTCCCTAAAACTACTTGAAAGGACACTGTAGAGAGGTCGGTGCTGGTCTCCTGGCACGGGTAGGTAATGACAGAACGAGAGGGAACGGCTTCAAGCTCCAACAGGGTAGGTTTAGACTGGACATTAGGAAAGAATGTTTCACAGAGGGAGTGGTCGGGCATTGGAACAGGCTACCCAGGGAGGTGGTCGAGTCACCATCCCTGGATGTGTTTAAGAACCGTCGAGATGTGGTGTTGGGGGATATGGTGTAGGGGAGAACTTTGTAGAGTAGGGTAGATGGTTGGACTCGATGATGCCAAGGGTCTCTTGCAACCTAGACGATTCTATGATTCTATGAAAAGCAGCCCCTTCCCCCGTTTCCCCTCCCGCCCTGGGGAGCTGGATCGGTGCAGCGGGACAGGAGGAAAAAAACCCAGCCCCGTTTTCCTGCAGGGACGCAAAGCTCCCCGATGTCTCTGTGGTGGATAAGGCGGCACCCCCGCCTGCCTTCCTGGACGCCGGCGGACTGGCTGCTGTCGCCCCCACGGCCCCCGGGGCCACGCGCAGAGCGCCGCGGCGTCCCTGGGGCTGGTTGCGGGGCGAACACCGGAGGTTTTTGGCGCCGAGGCGACGGCTGCGGCTGCCCGGACTGCGAGCGGGGACAGGGCAGAGAGCGGGAAGGCCTGCCCGCCGGTAAGTGGTCACGGTCCCTGGGTGGAGGGAAGCGGGCTGAGAGCGGTCACCGCTCATGGCCCCGGTGAGGTCTCAGAGGGGGACAAGGAAGGGGGCGTGGGCGCTGCCCGGTGCTTTCCGCCCGCTGCGGACCGGTCCGCAGCGATTTCTGGGCTGGCCGCCGTTTTCCCCCGGCCCCCTCCGGTTCCGGAGCGGCTCGGCCCGCCCATACCGCGCGCCCATTGGTCGCGGTGCCGTAAGCGGCGTCCGTCCTCTAGGAGCCCCCGTCCCATTGGTCGATCGCGCCGTCAATCTCCAGCGCCTCCCAGTCCGGCCAATCGGAGCGCGGCAGGCGATCCGACCAATCGGAGCGGGGCGGTCGCGTTGTGATTGGCTCGTCCTCCTGTCAATCCGCCCGGGGGCGGTTGCCATGGTGAGGAAGCCCCGCCCCGTCGCGCATGCGCAGTAGTAAGGACGGCGCCGCCCTCACTACTGCGCATGCGCCACAGGGCGGGGCGTCCTCACCATGGCAACCGCCCCCTGGCGGATTGACAGGAGGACGAGCCAATCACAACGCGACCGCCGCGCTCCGATTGGTCGGATCGCCTGCCGCGCTCCGATTGGCCGGGGTGGGAGGCGCTGAAGATTGACGGCGCGACCGACCAATGGGACGGGCTCCCCGAGGACGGAAGCCGCTTCCGGCGCCGTGACCAATGGGCGCGCCGCATGGGCGGGCCGAGCCGCTCCGGAAGCGGAGGGGGCCGGGGGAAAATGGCGGCGCGCGCAGAAGCGGCTGCGGCGCGGCGCGGACCGGACCGGACCGCACCGCACCGCACCGCACCGGCGGAAAGCACCGGGCAGCCGGACAGCGTCGCGGTGCCGCTGGGCAGCGTCGCGGTGCCGCTGGGCAGCGTCGCGAGGCAGCTGGACAGCGTCGAGGCCAGCGGGGGGGCGCGGGGAAGGCGGCCGGGGTCCCGAGGCGGCTCCGAGGGGAGACGGCGTTGCGGGGGGGCGGGCTGAGGCGTCTGGGGAGGTGCTCGCGGCTCCCGGGGCTGGCAAACGGGCTCGCGTGGCTGGTGTTGGGGCTTCAGCCGGAGAGGGAGTCGTGTGGCTTTGGGCTGAGGGGCGGGGGTGGAGTCCGGCGTTTTGGGGACTCGAGCAGAGGCTCAGCGGCTGGGTTTTGGGGCTCGGAAGGGGGCAGTAAGTGATGCGGTTTGGGGGCGGAGAGCAGAAGCCGTTTTGGCTGGTTTTGCAGGGGGGGTGGGCAGGAGGGCGTTGGGGGCTGCGGGGGAAAGCAGGGGCTGGGCGGGCTGCGGGGTGCTCAAACAGCAGGTGAGGTTTTCAAATCTGCAACTTGTAACTGTTGCAGCTTTATTCTGGCTTCCTCCATTTTTGCAAAAGCTTCTGTTGCTAGACAGAGCATTCCTCTGTGTATCAGCTACTTGAGCTAGTTTATTTCAATGCGTCTGATCAGGTTTGTCTGTTCAGCAAAGTGGCATTTAAAGGTGACGTTTCACCGGATGCCAGCGGCTGTGCCTTATTTCCAGTATAAAGATGTATTCCCCAAATATCAGAGTGGGATATAACAACTGCAGCTGGTCAAAAGTAAAACCGAAATGCAAAATTTAGAATTTCTTTTTTCCCATTGGCTCCTCCTCAGTATGAACACAAAGTTAATTTCTATTCTTAATTCCTATTTATGCTACATATATGAAGGATGAACGCGAGGAAAGGAGACCATAAAATACTGGCCTATTGCTATTTGTATGCTGTGCTTTGAACAGAAGAGACAAAACTGTCCTTTTTGTGAAATAATACTGGCTGTATCAGTGCCGTCCTCGTGTTTTTATTCAAAAATGTGAGATTTGTTGCCCCGAATGGTGAGAGTAGTTTTTGTTAATGGAAGTCGCAAGAGGTTCTGCCACCTTAAAAACCATAGAATCGTAGAATGGTTAGAATTGGAAGGGACCTTCAAGATCATCGTGTTGCAGCCCCCCTGCCTTGGGCAGGGACGCCTCCACTAGAGCGGGTTGCTCAAAGCCCCGTCCAGCCTGGCCTTAAACACTTCCAGGGATGGGGCATCCACAGCTTCCCCGGGCAACCTGTTCCAGTGCCTCACCACCCTCACGGTAAAGAATTTCCTCCTAATATCTAGTCTGAATCTCCCCTCTTCCGATTTAAAACCGTTACCCCTTGTCCTGTCGCTACCTTTCCCGACAGAGAGTCCCTCTCCGGCTCTCCCGTAGGCTCCCTTCAGATATTGGAAGGCTGCTCTGAGGTCTCCCCGGAGCCTTCTCTTCTCCAGGCTGAACAACCCCAGCTCTCTCAGTCTCTCTTCACAGGGGAGGTGCTCCGTCCCTCCGATGGTTTTCGTGGCCCTCCGCTGGGCCCCTTCCAACAGGTCCACGTCCTTCCCGTGTCGAGGACTCCAAAGCTGGACACCGTACTCCAGGTGGGGTCTCGCGTGCGCAGAGTAGAGGGGGGTAGAATCGCCTCCCGTGACCCGCTGGCCACGCTTCTCTTGATGCAGCCCAGGGTGGGGTTGGCTTTCTGGGCTGCCAGCGCGCGTTGCCGGCTCGTACTGACGTGTAATAATGCTACTGATGTACCGTTAGCAGCCTCGTGTTAAAAGAAGCAAGAAGCTGTAATATCCTTAATTTAGACAGTTTTTACGTGAAATGGTGCATCCTCACTGTTTTGTCACTTTCAGGAGCGAGCAATTGACCGAGAGCACGAGAGAGACCTTTTCCAGCAAGAGATAGGGAAGCCGGAACAACAGCTTAAGGTTCCACAAAGGATTCGGCCTGTCAGCGAGCATCAAACCGGAGAGGTAACGCGCGCTATTGCTTGTACTCAAGGGATCTAAATGGTACGCTGACAGCCGTTCGGATACCCTAGGGAAGCTGTTTTATGGTGTCCCTAACCTGCATCCGTTCGCAAGGCAGGAAAGGAAATCCCCCGAGATGAAAGGCTACGGTGTCGGGGGAACGTGGGGAAAGTGTGTTCTGGGTGTTTTTTGAGTCGGTCGGTTGGATGTTTTTAGTAGCAGACACACAGAAGCCTCGTAACTTTCAAAAAGACTCCCTCGCGTAACTTAATTTAGAAAATGGGGTTTTCAAAAGCCCGTGGAAACATTCAGGACTCCTGTAGCGATTCCCCCTGCTCTTGCGTCCTTTTGTGACATCCTGTTGGTAGCACGGGTACGGGCACCGCAGGAACGCAGTGACCAAGGGGTCACAGCCGAGACGTAGCGGCGCTCTCTGCGTGCGCCTCCCTGGGAGACGTCTGTCTCCCCTGAAACAATCTGGTGACCGCAGAAGGGCAGCTCGAGGAAGTCACAGCAACCTCTTAGGCCCAGCAAAAGCCAGAAAAGCGACAGCGGTGCAAACGCTGTGTATTGTGAAGCTTTTTGCCTGTTTTGTTTGGTGACCTTTGGGTCAATTAAACTGCATTTTATTTTTTGGTGGGTTTTCTCCTGTCTTGCTTTTAGAGCAAGGCTGATATTTTTGCGTGATTCTCTCGCCCGATTTTCAGTCTTCAGCTTCTTCTCAGGTGGCACTGCGATTTTCAAAGAAAGCTCTTCCTTTCGGTTCAGTTCAGTTGCTGTCGTTCGGTTCTTAAATGGTAGCAACGTTTAGTATTCTATATTAGATAGTTTATGACCACAGACAGTAATGGGACATACATGGATAGACGTGAAATGTAAGTTGTCAAAATATTTATTGCCCTACAATTCTCGGAGGTAGGGGTGTGTTTCCTGGGGTTTCAAAATCTATTTCACTAAAAAGGTTTGTAACAAATCCTGCAAAGTGTTCAGCCCGTACCGGGCGACCTGGCTGTCGTCAGCCTGTGCGTACAAGGAGTGGTGGGCCATTAGCCGAATGTGTGTTAACCGACACGCGTGGAGCAATTCCGCATCCGTCTGCTTCTGTGGCAAAGCGGGTGCCCGCTCCTGTCCTACGGACACGTTCCACAGAGGGGGGAGGCACAATTAGTTTTCCTGAATCCGGGATGTTCGTTTTGAGTTCGTTTTGTGATGCGTCTCCTCATAATTTGAGGCATGGGTAGCGTGTGAATTCCTAGTTAAAATTCTCACAGTTAAAAAGGCAAAACTTCTCCCGAGAAAAAAAATTTCAAATTTGATTGCATAATGAAACGAGGCCTGTTTTTCTGCACAGAAACGATTTGTGCAAATCGTCCTGAATTACAAGCGTGTATACCCAGATGTGTACACTCCAAGTTGGCAGATAGGCTGCAGCAGAAATGTAAAGCATGCTTTAAGGTGAAAGATGGCTGTAACTGTGATGAAAACTTTAAGGTTCGTACTAGATGCTTTTAAAGTAGGATTTTTAACAGGCAGGCGCAGCGGCAATTTTAGAGCTGAGTGGTGCCGAATATTACCCATTTACAGACAGAATTCTCGGTACTGTCTTAGATTTACATCGAATTTCTATCAAATGAGCCACCTAGCCTTCCTATATAGTATATTTTGGTGCCCCGATATTACTTGGCGTATTTCATAAGTATACCTTTTATGGCCGTTTCTCGTGCTTTTCCGAGAGAGCTGCTTTACTTTTTCATAGTTGCACGGTTTTTGAATGCCTCTTCTGCCTTTCAGATCTTCTCTTTCTCCTACGCCTTAAATACTCGTACAAGAACAGGCAGAAAATGTTATGTGCAGCTGTAACGTGCTTTGGGGTTTTTTTTGGTAGGATGAAATGGAAATACTGGGACTGGCGATCCAGAAGTCTGAAGAAGCCACCGTAAAGGACCGTCCCAGTGACTACCGTCGAGTTAGGATTATTAAAAGCACCAAAGCGACACGCTCGTAGAGATGGGGACTACCTCTGGACACGTGTTAATCCCGGTCAGGTGTCCTCGGGATACAGATGGTCTGCGCTTCCTGCTCTGACAAGACAGAAGCGATGAGCTTCAGGATGAGCTCCTGAAGACAAGAAAGAGGCCAGGTGCCGGGGTTCTTGTCTCTTTGTTTGTTTGTTTGTTTGTTTGTTTGTTTTGGGCGGGGGGTGGCGGGCGGGCGGGCGTGTGGCTTCCAAAACAGGGTGCGCGGTTGACTGCAGGTGGCAGCCTGCAGAGCTCTTTTGCTGCCTGACCTCGCCTTTTCTTTGTCACTCCTCTTTCATGGCATCTGCGCTGAAAGCCGGGGCGGTCAACGAAGAGACGTGGACAAAACGGGACGAACCGGCGCCGCTTCTGCCTGTTTTCCAGGCTTTGCCACGAACCAAGGAGCATCATCAGCCTCGTCACTGGTGGCGGCGAGTCCTGAGGTGGCTTAGGTGAGTCGAGCCTTCCAGGAACGTCCGTTGTCCGTAGCCTACGGCGTGTCATTTGGACGTCAGTCGGAAGGAGGTTTCCCTTTCTGAAAGGGCACCGGTTTCTCGTGCCAAGCGGTTGCCTCTCCTGAAGTTCCCACGAGAGGGGATCCTCGGAGACGATGCGCTGGGCAGCAGAAGTCATCAGCGAGGAGACGTCGCGCGCTCTATTAAATAGGGACAAAAAGAAAGACGATGTCCTTCCAAAGGCCCGAGCGCGGCACCTCTTCCGACGGCCGATGGCATGGCCGGCCTTTGGGCTCTGGGTCCCCCGTAACAGCGGGGACACGGCCAAACCCTGTTCCTCTGCGTGTTCGGCACAGCCAAAAGCCTTGGCCGGTCCGCCGGTCGTTTTCGGTAGCCTGGTGGATCGCGGCACCGGGGATTGGATTTCCCCCCGCCAAAAGTACAGCCGTTTGGGGAATCTCTTACCTTCCTGGTTTTTTCTATCGTAAAGGAGACTTTAAAAAAAGGGTTAAAGTCGTATAACGTGCAAACTGACTTGCAGGCTTTAAACGGCAACCGTCCACCGGCTGTAGCCTACAGCGTCTTAGGCGTCCCTAAGCGGCGAGGTATTTGTTCCAAATCTTTGAAAAGAGAGGCGACTGAAGGTAACGGGTTGGGTTTTTGGTTGGGTTTTTTTTTCGGGTTTTGTTGTTGTTGTTTTTGTTTTTGTTTTTTGTTTTTTCCCCCCCGTGCTCTTTAGGCAGAGTGCTCTGAAGAACCTGATTTCTGCCTGGCTTTCAGCGTCGCGTTTCCCCGGCAGTGCGGTAGCATCTCTCTCGGGCAGTGCCGCCGGCCAGATGTCCCTCCTCCTTGGGTAGGAGAGAAAGCAGCCCCCGGTCAAATGACAACTGCGCGTTCTGGAGACGGAGAGCGCAACGGTGGGGGTTCGGAGCTGTGCCAGTTGAATTAGCGTCGAAGAAAAAGTCCGAGGCTTTTCTAGCGTGAGTATTTTTCTTGGCCGTATCTAAACGCGCGCAGAGCTTTCCAGCGGCAGGGAAAGGGAAGGGAGGAGGCGCTTCCCCCCAGCGGGCGGAGGGTTTGTTACGCTGTTAGGCTGAGAAGGTGTTGCAAGTGGCACGGGTCAGTCTGAATAGGGACCTGAAGCGTCGGGATGGCTCCGGCTTTGGCAGGCCGTGCCGCCTTTGGAGCGGAGCTGTTTCCCCGCAATCCTCCTGTAGCTCAGCTCCTGTCCTGTCCGTGGCCGGAGGGAATTCCTCTACTCTCTTCGGTGCTCTTTCGTTTGATGATGCTGATCTCCGGTTGGGGTTTGCTGTTTGTTTTGCAGGTGCCTCGTTGTCCGCGTCTCGTGCTGCTCGACAGATGCCCCGGCCCGGGTTTGCAGCCGGTGGTGGAGCCGCCTGAGGGGAAGGGGCCAGCCCTGGGTCTGGTCGTTCGGTGCATTTTTTGGGGCGAATTAAAAAAACCGGTGTGTGTGTGGGGGGGTGGTGGTGTGATGATGTCATTTGGGGCAGCCGGATGTCAGCAGGGGAGCGACGGTGCGGCGGAGGAGCAGGTGAGTGGGGGTTAAGTGGGGTTCCCCCCACAAGAGGGTGGGTCACGGCCCCCAAACGCCTGAAAACTTGGTGCGGGGCAGGTGGTTGGGGTTTTGGGCGGTGGTGTTTAAAAGCTGTATATGCGGGGGTGAGGCACTGGAGTAGAGAAAAATCTCTCATTTTTCTGTGTGTTGAAAAATAATATTCCCCTACGTATATAAAAGGAGTTCAAAATACCAACCCGTATCTCTAAGGATTCTGTATTATTTAATGGGAGTTTAGACGACGGAAAGATTTTTTTAAAAGATTTATTTATAAAGAGAGATTGAAGCGTCAAAGCGGATGTCTGGACAGGTCGCTAGTCCAATTGGATGTTGTCTATCTATCGTGCGTGTTAATCTGTAAGTCTAAACAGATGTGACTCTTAGCAGACGTTCTGTCGAAGTGTATCAAGAGCATCCCTTTTCCCTAAGTCTTACCCACGGGTCGGTCAGTGCGGAGGCGTAAACGCCTGTGCTGTAGATGGTTCCAGACTGCAAAGAGAGCCTATCGCTAGAAGGGATTTCCAAACTGGCCCTCCCCTCTGCTCTCTCTTGCCGGCGTCCAAGCGCTTTCAAAAGCGCTTTAAGCAGGAGTGTTGATTCCCAGGAGGATAGGGAAGCTCTACAGAGAGACTTAGGTAGATTGGATCGTTGGGCCAACATCAGTGGTATGCGTTTCAACAAGGGCGAGTGCCAGGTTCTGCGCGTGGGCCACAATAACCCCGAGCAGCGCTACAGGCTTGGGGAAATGTGGCTGGAAAACCACCTGGAAGAAAGAGACCTGGGGGTTCTAATGGACAAGCAGCTGAACGTGAGCCGGCAGTGTGCCCAGGTGGCCACGAAAGCCAACGGCATCCTGGCTTGTATTAGAAACAGCGTGAGCAGCAGAAGTAGGGAGGCGATTGTGCCCCTGTACTCGGCACTGGTGAGGCCACACCTGGAGTATTGCGTCCGGTTTTGGGCACCTCAATCCAAGAGAGATGTCGAGGTGCTGGAGCGAGTGCAGAGGAGGGCAACGAAGCTGGTGAAGGGCCTGGAAAACAAATCCTATGAAGAGCGGTTGAAGGAGCTGGGACTGTTTAGTATGAGGAAGAGGGGGCTGAGGGGAGACCTCGTCACTCCCTAAAACTACTTGAAAGGACACTGTAGAGAGGTCGGTGCTGGTCTCCTGGCACGGGTAGGTAATGACAGAACGAGAGGGAACGGCTTCAAGCTCCAACAGGGTAGGTTTAGACTGGACATTAGGAAAGAATGTTTCACAGAGGGAGTGGTCGGGCATTGGAACAGGCTACCCAGGGAGGTGGTCGAGTCACCATCCCTGGATGTGTTTAAGAACCGTCGAGATGTGGTGTTGGGGGATATGGTGTAGGGGAGAACTTTGTAGAGTAGGGTAGATGGTTGGACTCGATGATGCCAAGGGTCTCTTGCAACCTAGACGATTCTATGATTCTATGAAAAGCAGCCCCTTCCCCCGTTTCCCCTCCCGCCCTGGGGAGCTGGATCGGTGCAGCGGGACAGGAGGAAAAAAACCCAGCCCCGTTTTCCTGCAGGGACGCAAAGCTCCCCGATGTCTCTGTGGTGGATAAGGCGGCACCCCCGCCTGCCTTCCTGGACGCCGGCGGACTGGCTGCTGTCGCCCCCACGGCCCCCGGGGCCACGCGCAGAGCGCCGCGGCGTCCCTGGGGCTGGTTGCGGGGCGAACACCGGAGGTTTTTGGCGCCGAGGCGACGGCTGCGGCTGCCCGGACTGCGAGCGGGGACAGGGCAGAGAGCGGGAAGGCCTGCCCGCCGGTAAGTGGTCACGGTCCCTGGGTGGAGGGAAGCGGGCTGAGAGCGGTCACCGCTCATGGCCCCGGTGAGGTCTCAGAGGGGGACAAGGAAGGGGGCGTGGGCGCTGCCCGGTGCTTTCCGCCCGCTGCGGACCGGTCCGCAGCGATTTCTGGGCTGGCCGCCGTTTTCCCCCCGGCCCCCTCCGGTTCCGGAGCGGCTCGGCCCGCCCATACCGCGCGCCCATTGGTCGCGGTGCCGTAAGCGGCGTCCGTCCTCTAGGAGCCCCCGTCCCATTGGTCGATCGCGCCGTCAATCTCCAGCGCCTCCCAGTCCGGCCAATCGGAGCGCGGCAGGCGATCCGACCAATCGGAGCGGGGCGGTCGCGTTGTGATTGGCTCGTCCTCCTGTCAATCCGCCCGGGGGCGGTTGCCATGGTGAGGAAGCCCCGCCCCGTCGCGCATGCGCAGTAGTAAGGACGGCGCCGCCCTCACTACTGCGCATGCGCCACAGGGCGGGGCGTCCTCACCATGGCAACCGCCCCCTGGCGGATTGACAGGAGGACGAGCCAATCACAACGCGACCGCCGCGCTCCGATTGGTCGGATCGCCTGCCGCGCTCCGATTGGCCGGGGTGGGAGGCGCTGAAGATTGACGGCGCGACCGACCAATGGGACGGGCTCCCCGAGGACGGAAGCCGCTTCCGGCGCCGTGACCAATGGGCGCGCCGCATGGGCGGGCCGAGCCGCTCCGGAAGCGGAGGGGGCCGGGGGAAAATGGCGGCGCGCGCAGAAGCGGCTGCGGCGCGGCGCGGACCGGACCGGACCGCACCGCACCGCACCGCACCGGCGGAAAGCACCGGGCAGCCGGACAGCGTCGCGGTGCCGCTGGGCAGCGTCGCGGTGCCGCTGGGCAGCGTCGCGAGGCAGCTGGACAGCGTCGAGGCCAGCGGGGGGGCGCGGGGAAGGCGGCCGGGGTCCCGAGGCGGCTCCGAGGGGAGACGGCGTTGCGGGGGGGCGGGCTGAGGCGTCTGGGGAGGTGCTCGCGGCTCCCGGGGCTGGCAAACGGGCTCGCGTGGCTGGTGTTGGGGCTTCAGCCGGAGAGGGAGTCGTGTGGCTTTGGGCTGAGGGGCGGGGGTGGAGTCCGGCGTTTTGGGGACTCGAGCAGAGGCTCAGCGGCTGGGTTTTGGGGCTCGGAAGGGGGCAGTAAGTGATGCGGTTTGGGGGCGGAGAGCAGAAGCCGTTTTGGCTGGTTTTGCAGGGGGGGTGGGCAGGAGGGCGTTGGGGGCTGCGGGGGAAAGCAGGGGCTGGGCGGGCTGCGGGGTGCTCAAACAGCAGGTGAGGTTTTCAAATCTGCAACTTGTAACTGTTGCAGCTTTATTCTGGCTTCCTCCATTTTTGCAAAAGCTTCTGTTGCTAGACAGAGCATTCCTCTGTGTATCAGCTACTTGAGCTAGTTTATTTCAATGCGTCTGATCAGGTTTGTCTGTTCAGCAAAGTGGCATTTAAAGGTGACGTTTCACCGGATGCCAGCGGCTGTGCCTTATTTCCAGTATAAAGATGTATTCCCCAAATATCAGAGTGGGATATAACAACTGCAGCTGGTCAAAAGTAAAACCGAAATGCAAAATTTAGAATTTCTTTTTTCCCATTGGCTCCTCCTCAGTATGAACACAAAGTTAATTTCTATTCTTAATTCCTATTTATGCTACATATATGAAGGATGAACGCGAGGAAAGGAGACCATAAAATACTGGCCTATTGCTATTTGTATGCTGTGCTTTGAACAGAAGAGACAAAACTGTCCTTTTTGTGAAATAATACTGGCTGTATCAGTGCCGTCCTCGTGTTTTTATTCAAAAATGTGAGATTTGTTGCCCCGAATGGTGAGAGTAGTTTTTGTTAATGGAAGTCGCAAGAGGTTCTGCCACCTTAAAAACCATAGAATCGTAGAATGGTTAGAATTGGAAGGGACCTTCAAGATCATCGTGTTGCAGCCCCCCTGCCTTGGGCAGGGACGCCTCCACTAGAGCGGGTTGCTCAAAGCCCCGTCCAGCCTGGCCTTAAACACTTCCAGGGATGGGGCATCCACAGCTTCCCCGGGCAACCTGTTCCAGTGCCTCACCACCCTCACGGTAAAGAATTTCCTCCTAATATCTAGTCTGAATCTCCCCTCTTCTGATTTAAAACCGTTACCCCTTGTCCTGTCGCTACCTTTCCCGACAGAGAGTCCCTCTCCGGCTCTCCCGTAGGCTCCCTTCAGATATTGGAAGGCTGCTCTGAGGTCTCCCCGGAGCCTTCTCTTCTCCAGGCTGAACAACCCCAGCTCTCTCAGTCTCTCTTCACAGGGGAGGTGCTCCGTCCCTCCGATGGTTTTCGTGGCCCTCCGCTGGGCCCCTTCCAACAGGTCCACGTCCTTCCCGTGTCGAGGACTCCAAAGCTGGACACCGTACTCCAGGTGGGGTCTCGCGTGCGCAGAGTAGAGGGGGGTAGAATCGCCTCCCGTGACCCGCTGGCCACGCTTCTCTTGATGCAGCCCAGGGTGGGGTTGGCTTTCTGGGCTGCCAGCGCGCGTTGCCGGCTCGTACTGACGTGTAATAATGCTACTGATGTACCGTTAGCAGCCTCGTGTTAAAAGAAGCAAGAAGCTGTAATATCCTTAATTTAGACAGTTTTTACGTGAAATGGTGCATCCTCACTGTTTTGTCACTTTCAGGAGCGAGCAATTGACCGAGAGCACGAGAGAGACCTTTTCCAGCAAGAGATAGGGAAGCCGGAACAACAGCTTAAGGTTCCACAAAGGATTCGGCCTGTCAGCGAGCATCAAACCGGAGAGGTAACGCGCGCTATTGCTTGTACTCAAGGGATCTAAATGGTACGCTGACAGCCGTTCGGATACCCTAGGGAAGCTGTTTTATGGTGTCCCTAACCTGCATCCGTTCGCAAGGCAGGAAAGGAAATCCCCCGAGATGAAAGGCTACGGTGTCGGGGGAACGTGGGGAAAGTGTGTTCTGGGTGTTTTTTGAGTCGGTCGGTTGGATGTTTTTAGTAGCAGACACACAGAAGCCTCGTAACTTTCAAAAAGACTCCCTCGCGTAACTTAATTTAGAAAATGGGGTTTTCAAAAGCCCGTGGAAACATTCAGGACTCCTGTAGCGATTCCCCCTGCTCTTGCGTCCTTTTGTGACATCCTGTTGGTAGCACGGGTACGGGCACCGCAGGAACGCAGTGACCAAGGGGTCACAGCCGAGACGTAGCGGCGCTCTCTGCGTGCGCCTCCCTGGGAGACGTCTGTCTCCCCTGAAACAATCTGGTGACCGCAGAAGGGCAGCTCGAGGAAGTCACAGCAACCTCTTAGGCCCAGCAAAAGCCAGAAAAGCGACAGCGGTGCAAACGCTGTGTATTGTGAAGCTTTTTGCCTGTTTTGTTTGGTGACCTTTGGGTCAATTAAACTGCATTTTATTTTTTGGTGGGTTTTCTCCTGTCTTGCTTTTAGAGCAAGGCTGATATTTTTGCGTGATTCTCTCGCCCGATTTTCAGTCTTCAGCTTCTTCTCAGGTGGCACTGCGATTTTCAAAGAAAGCTCTTCCTTTCGGTTCAGTTCAGTTGCTGTCGTTCGGTTCTTAAATGGTAGCAACGTTTAGTATTCTATATTAGATAGTTTATGACCACAGACAGTAATGGGACATACATGGATAGACGTGAAATGTAAGTTGTCAAAATATTTATTGCCCTACAATTCTCGGAGGTAGGGGTGTGTTTCCTGGGGTTTCAAAATCTATTTCACTAAAAAGGTTTGTAACAAATCCTGCAAAGTGTTCAGCCCGTACCGGGCGACCTGGCTGTCGTCAGCCTGTGCGTACAAGGAGTGGTGGGCCATTAGCCGAATGTGTGTTAACCGACACGCGTGGAGCAATTCCGCATCCGTCTGCTTCTGTGGCAAAGCGGGTGCCCGCTCCTGTCCTACGGACACGTTCCACAGAGGGGGGAGGCACAATTAGTTTTCCTGAATCCGGGATGTTCGTTTTGAGTTCGTTTTGTGATGCGTCTCCTCATAATTTGAGGCATGGGTAGCGTGTGAATTCCTAGTTAAAATTCTCACAGTTAAAAAGGCAAAACTTCTCCCGAGAAAAAAAATTTCAAATTTGATTGCATAATGAAACGAGGCCTGTTTTTCTGCACAGAAACGATTTGTGCAAATCGTCCTGAATTACAAGCGTGTATACCCAGATGTGTACACTCCAAGTTGGCAGATAGGCTGCAGCAGAAATGTAAAGCATGCTTTAAGGTGAAAGATGGCTGTAACTGTGATGAAAACTTTAAGGTTCGTACTAGATGCTTTTAAAGTAGGATTTTTAACAGGCAGGCGCAGCGGCAATTTTAGAGCTGAGTGGTGCCGAATATTACCCATTTACAGACAGAATTCTCGGTACTGTCTTAGATTTACATCGAATTTCTATCAAATGAGCCACCTAGCCTTCCTATATAGTATATTTTGGTGCCCCGATATTACTTGGCGTATTTCATAAGTATACCTTTTATGGCCGTTTCTCGTGCTTTTCCGAGAGAGCTGCTTTACTTTTTCATAGTTGCACGGTTTTTGAATGCCTCTTCTGCCTTTCAGATCTTCTCTTTCTCCTACGCCTTAAATACTCGTACAAGAACAGGCAGAAAATGTTATGTGCAGCTGTAACGTGCTTTGGGGTTTTTTTTGGTAGGATGAAATGGAAATACTGGGACTGGCGATCCAGAAGTCTGAAGAAGCCACCGTAAAGGACCGTCCCAGTGACTACCGTCGAGTTAGGATTATTAAAAGCACCAAAGCGACACGCTCGTAGAGATGGGGACTACCTCTGGACACGTGTTAATCCCGGTCAGGTGTCCTCGGGATACAGATGGTCTGCGCTTCCTGCTCTGACAAGACAGAAGCGATGAGCTTCAGGATGAGCTCCTGAAGACAAGAAAGAGGCCAGGTGCCGGGGTTCTTGTCTCTTTGTTTGTTTGTTTGTTTGTTTGTTTGTTTTGGGCGGGGGGTGGCGGGCGGGCGGGCGTGTGGCTTCCAAAACAGGGTGCGCGGTTGACTGCAGGTGGCAGCCTGCAGAGCTCTTTTGCTGCCTGACCTCGCCTTTTCTTTGTCACTCCTCTTTCATGGCATCTGCGCTGAAAGCCGGGGCGGTCAACGAAGAGACGTGGACAAAACGGGACGAACCGGCGCCGCTTCTGCCTGTTTTCCAGGCTTTGCCACGAACCAAGGAGCATCATCAGCCTCGTCACTGGTGGCGGCGAGTCCTGAGGTGGCTTAGGTGAGTCGAGCCTTCCAGGAACGTCCGTTGTCCGTAGCCTACGGCGTGTCATTTGGACGTCAGTCGGAAGGAGGTTTCCCTTTCTGAAAGGGCACCGGTTTCTCGTGCCAAGCGGTTGCCTCTCCTGAAGTTCCCACGAGAGGGGATCCTCGGAGACGATGCGCTGGGCAGCAGAAGTCATCAGCGAGGAGACGTCGCGCGCTCTATTAAATAGGGACAAAAAGAAAGACGATGTCCTTCCAAAGGCCCGAGCGCGGCACCTCTTCCGACGGCCGATGGCATGGCCGGCCTTTGGGCTCTGGGTCCCCCGTAACAGCGGGGACACGGCCAAACCCTGTTCCTCTGCGTGTTCGGCACAGCCAAAAGCCTTAGCCGGTCCGCCGGTCGTTTTCGGTAGCCTGGTGGACTGCGGCACCGGGGATTGGATTTCCCCCCGCCAAAAGTACAGCCGTTTGGGGAATCTCTTACCTTCCTGGTTTTTTCTATCGTAAAGGAGACTTTAAAAAAAGGGTTAAAGTCGTATAACGTGCAAACTGACTTGCAGGCTTTAAACGGCAACCGTCCACCGGCTGTAGCCTACAGCGTCTTAGGCGTCCCTAAGCGGCGAGGTATTTGTTCCAAATCTTTGAAAAGAGAGGCGACTGAAGGTAACGGGTTGGGTTTTTGGTTGGGTTTTTTTTCTAGTTTTTTTGTTTTTTGTTTTTCCCCCCCCTTTTCTTTAGGCGGAGCGCTCTGAAGAACCTGATTTCTGCCTGGCTTTCAGCGTCGCGTTTCCCCGGCAGTGCGGTAGCATCTCTCTCGGGCAGTGCCGCCGGCCAGATGTCCCTCCTCCTTGGGTAGGAGAGAAAGCAGCCCCCGGTCAAATGACAACTGCGCGTTCTGGAGACGGAGAGCGCAACGGTGGGGGTTCGGAGCTGTGCCAGTTGAATTAGCGCCGAAGAAAAAGTCCGAGGCTTTTCTAGCGTGAGTATTTTTCTTGGCCATATCTAAACGCGCGCAGAGCTTTCCAGCGGCAGAGAAAGGGAAGGGAGGAGGCGCTTCCCCCCAGCGGGCGGAGGGTTTGTTACGCTGTTAGGCTGAGAAGGTGTTGCAAGTGGCACGGGTCAGTCTGAATAGGGACCTGAAGCGTCGGGATGGCTCCGGCTTTGGCAGGCCATGCCGTCTTTGGAGCGGAGCTGTTTCCCCGCAATCCTCCTGTAGCTCAGCTCCTGTCCTGTCCCTCGGCCGGAGGGAATTCCTCTACTCTCTTCGGTGCTCTTTCGTTTGATGATGCTGATCTCCGGTTGGGGTTTGCTGTTTGTTTTGCAGGTGCCTCGTTGTCCGCGTCTCGTGCTGCTCGACAGATGCCCCGGCCCGGGTTTGCAGCCGGTGGTGGAGCCGCCTGAGGGGAAGGGGCCAGCCCTGGGTCTGGTCGTTCGGTGCATTTTTTGGGACGAATTAAAAAAACCGGTGTGTGTGTGTGGGGGGGTGGTGGTGTGATGATGTCATTTGGGGCAGCCGGATGTCAGCGGGGGAGCGACGGTGCGGCGGAGGAGCAGGTGAGTGGGGGTTAAGTGGGGTTCCCCCCACAAGAGGGTGGGTCACGGCCCCCAAACGCCTGAAAACTTGGTGCGGGGCAGGTGGTTGGGGTTTTGGGCGGTGGTGTTTAAAAAATGTTAAAAGCTGTATATGCGGGGGTGAGGCATTGGAGTAGAGAACAATCTCTCATTTTTCTGTGTGTTGAAAAATAATATTCCCTTACGTATATAAAAGGAGTTCAAAATACCAACCCGTATCTCTAAGGATTCTGTATTATTTAATGGGAGTTTAGACGACGGAAAGATTTTTTTAAAAGATTTATTTATAAAGAGAGATTGAAGCGTCAAAGCGGATGTCTGGACAGGTCGCTAGTCCAATTGGATGTTGTCTATCTATCGTGCGTGTTAATCTGTAAGTCTAAACAGATGTGACTCTTAGCAGACGTTCTGTCGAAGTGTATCAAGAGCATCCCTTTTCCCTAAGTCTTACCCACGGGTCGGTCAGTGCGGAGGCGTAAACGCCTGTGCTGTAGATGGTTCCAGACTGCAAAGAGAGCCTATCGCTAGAAGGGATTTCCAAACTGGCCCTCCCCTCTGCTCTCTCTTGCCGGCGTCCAAGCGCTTTCAAAAGCGCTTTAAGCAGGAGTGTTGATTCCCAGGAGGATAGGGAAGCTCTACAGAGAGACTTAGGTAGATTGGATCGTTGGGCCAACATCAGTGGTATGCGTTTCAAGAAGGGCAAGTGCCAGGTTCTGCGCGTGGGCCACAATAACCCCGAGCAGCGCTACAGGCTTGGGGAAATGTGGCTGGAAAACCACCTGGAAGAAAGAGACCTGGGGGTTCTAATGGACAAGCAGCTGAACGTGAGCCGTCAGTGTGCCCAGGTGGCCACGAAAGCCAACGGCATCCTGGCTTGTATTAGAAACAGCGTGAGCAGCAGAAGTAGGGAGGCGATTGTGCCCCTGTACTCGGCACTGGTGAGGCCACACCTGGAGTATTGCGTCCGGTTTTGGGCACCTCAATCCAAGAGAGATGTCGAGGTGCTGGAGCGAGTGCAGAGGAGGGCAACGAAGCTGGTGAAGGGCCTGGAAAACAAATCCTATGAAGAGCGGTTGAAGGAGCTGGGACTGTTTAGTATGAGGAAGAGGGGGCTGAGGGGAGACCTCGTCACTCCCTAAAACTACTTGAAAGGACACTGTAGAGAGGTCGGTGCTGGTCTCCTGGCACGGGTAGGTAATGACAGAACGAGAGGGAACGGCTTCAAGCTCCAACAGGGTAGGTTTAGACTGGACATTAGGAAAGAATGTTTCACAGAGGGAGTGGTCGGGCATTGGAACAGGCTACCCAGGGAGGTGGTCGAGTCACCATCCCTGGATGTGTTTAAGAACCGTCGAGATGTGGTGTTGGGGGATATGGTGTAGGGGAGAACTTTGTAGAGTAGGGTAGATGGTTGGACTCGATGATGCCAAGGGTCTCTTGCAACCTAGACGATTCTATGATTCTATGAAAAGCAGCCCCTTCCCCCGTTTCCCCTCCCGCCCTGGGGAGCTGGATCGGTGCAGCGGGACAGGAGGAAAAAAACCCAGCCCCGTTTTCCTGCAGGGACGCAAAGCTCCCCGATGTCTCTGTGGTGGATAAGGCGGCACCCCCGCCTGCCTTCCTGGACGCCGGCGGACTGGCTGCTGTCGCCCCCACGGCCCCCGGGGCCACGCGCAGAGCGCCGCGGCGTCCCTGGGGCTGGTTGCGGGGCGAACACCGGAGGTTTTTGGCGCCGAGGCGACGGCTGCGGCTGCCCGGACTGCGAGCGGGGACAGGGCAGAGAGCGGGAAGGCCTGCCCGCCGGTAAGTGGTCACGGTCCCTGGGTGGAGGGAAGCGGGCTGAGAGCGGTCACCGCTCATGGCCCCGGTGAGGTCTCAGAGGGGGACAAGGAAGGGGGCGTGGGCGCTGCCCGGTGCTTTCCGCCCGCTGCGGACCGGTCCGCAGCGATTTCTGGGCTGGCCGCCGTTTTCCCCCGGCCCCCTCCGGTTCCGGAGCGGCTCGGCCCGCCCATACCGCGCGCCCATTGGTCGCGGTGCCGTAAGCGGCGTCCGTCCTCTAGGAGCCCCCGTCCCATTGGTCGATCGCGCCGTCAATCTCCAGCGCCTCCCAGTCCGGCCAATCGGAGCGCGGCAGGCGATCCGACCAATCGGAGCGGGGCGGTCGCGTTGTGATTGGCTCGTCCTCCTGTCAATCCGCCCGGGGGCGGTTGCCATGGTGAGGAAGCCCCGCCCCGTCGCGCATGCGCAGTAGTAAGGACGGCGCCGCCCTCACTACTGCGCATGCGCCACAGGGCGGGGCGTCCTCACCATGGCAACCGCCCCCTGGCGGATTGACAGGAGGACGAGCCAATCACAACGCGACCGCCGCGCTCCGATTGGTCGGATCGCCTGCCGCGCTCCGATTGGCCGGGGTGGGAGGCGCTGAAGATTGACGGCGCGACCGACCAATGGGACGGGCTCCCCGAGGACGGAAGCCGCTTCCGGCGCCGTGACCAATGGGCGCGCCGCATGGGCGGGCCGAGCCGCTCCGGAAGCGGAGGGGGCCGGGGGAAAATGGCGGCGCGCGCAGAAGCGGCTGCGGCGCGGCGCGGACCGGACCGGACCGCACCGCACCGCACCGGCGCGGGCGGAAAGCACCGGGCAGCCGGACAGCGTCGCGGTGCCGCTGGGCAGCGTCGCGAGGCAGCTGGACAGCGTCGAGGCCAGCGGGGGGGCGCGGGGAAGGCGGCCGGGGTCCCGAGGCGGCTCCGAGGGGAGACGGCGTTGCGGGGGGGCGGGCTGAGGCGTCTGGGGAGGTGCTCGCGGCTCCCGGGGCTGGCAAACGGGCTCGCGTGGCTGGTGTTGGGGCTTCAGCCGGAGAGGGAGTCGTGTGGCTTTGGGCTGAGGGGCGGGGGTGGAGTCCGGCGTTTTGGGGACTCGAGCAGAGGCTCAGCGGCTGGGTTTTGGGGCTCGGAAGGGGGCAGTAAGTGATGCGGTTTGGGGGCGGAGAGCAGAAGCCGTTTTGGCTGGTTTTGCAGGGGGGGTGGGCAGGAGGGCGTTGGGGGCTGCGGGGGAAAGCAGGGGCTGGGCGGGCTGCGGGGTGCTCAAACAGCAGGTGAGGTTTTCAAATCTGCAACTTGTAACTGTTGCAGCTTTATTCTGGCTTCCTCCATTTTTGCAAAAGCTTCTGTTGCTAGACAGAGCATTCCTCTGTGTATCAGCTACTTGAGCTAGTTTATTTCAATGCGTCTGATCAGGTTTGTCTGTTCAGCAAAGTGGCATTTAAAGGTGACGTTTCACCGGATGCCAGCGGCTGTGCCTTATTTCCAGTATAAAGATGTATTCCCCAAATATCAGAGTGGGATATAACAACTGCAGCTGGTCAAAAGTAACACTGAAATGCAAAATTTAGAATTTCTTTTTTCCCATTGGCTCCTCCTCAGTATGAACACAAAGTTAATTTCTATTCTTAATTCCTATTTATGCTACATATATGAAGGATGAACGCGAGGAAAGGAGACCATAAAATACTGGCCTATTGCTATTTGTATGCTGTGCTTTGAACAGAAGAGACAAAACTGTCCTTTTTGTGAAATAATACTGGCTGTATCAGTGCCGTCCTCGTGTTTTTATTCAAAAATGTGAGATTTGTTGCCCCGAATGGTGAGAGTAGTTTTTGTTAATGGAAGTCGCAAGAGGTTCTGCCACCTTAAAAACCATAGAATCATAGAATGGTTAGAATTGGAAGGGACCTTCAAGATCATCGTGTTGCAGCCCCCCTGCCTTGGGCAGGGACGCCTCCACTAGAGCGGGTTGCTCAAAGCCCCGTCCAGCCTGGCCTTAAACACTTCCAGGGATGGGGCATCCACAGCTTCCCCGGGCAACCTGTTCCAGTGCCTCACCACCCTCACGGTAAAGAATTTCCTCCTAATATCTAGTCTGAATCTCCCCTCTTCCGATTTAAAATCGTTACCCCTTGTCCTGTCGCTACCTTTCCCGACAGAGAGTCCCTCTCCGGCTCTCCCGTAGGCTCCCTTCAGATATTGGAAGGCTGCTCTGAGGTCTCCCCGGAGCCTTCTCTTCTCCAGGCTGAACAACCCCAGCTCTCTCAGTCTCTCTTCACAGGGGAGGTGCTCCGTCCCTCCGATGGTTTTCGTGGCCCTCCGCTGGGCCCCTTCCAACAGGTCCACGTCCTTCCCGTGTCGAGGACTCCAAAGCTGGACACCGTACTCCAGGTGGGGTCTCGCGTGCGCAGAGTAGAGGGGGGTAGAATCGCCTCCCGTGACCCGCTGGCCACGCTTCTCTTGATGCAGCCCAGGGTGGGGTTGGCTTTCTGGGCTGCCAGCGCGCGTTGCCGGCTCGTACTGACGTGTAATAATGCTACTGATGTACCGTTAGCAGCCTCGTGTTAAAAGAAGCAAGAAGCTGTAATATCCTTAATTTAGACAGTTTTTACGTGAAATGGTGCATCCTCACTGTTTTGTCACTTTCAGGAGCGAGCAATTGACCGAGAGCAGGAGAGAGACCTTTTCCAGCAAAGAGATAGGGAAGCCGGAACAACAGCTTAAGGTTCCACAAAGGATTCGGCCTGTCAGCGAGCATCAAACCGGAGAGGTAACGCGCGCTATTGCTTGTACTCAAGGGATCTAAATGGTACGCTGACAGCCGTTCGGATACCCTAGGGAAGCTGTTTTATGGTGTCCCTAACCTGCATCCGTTCGCAAGGCAGGAAAGGAAATCCCCCGAGATGAAAGGCTACGGTGTCGGGGGAACGTGGGGAAAGTGTGTTCTGGGTGTTTTTTGAGTCGGTCGGTTGGATGTTTTTAGTAGCAGACACACAGAAGCCTCGTAACTTTCAAAAAGACTCCCTCGCGTAACTTAATTTAGAAAATGGGGTTTTCAAAAGCCCGTGGAAACATTCAGGACTCCTGTAGCGATTCCCCCTGCTCTTGCGTCCTTTTGTGACATCCTGTTGGTAGCACGGGTACGGGCACCGCAGGAACGCAGTGACCAAGGGGTCACAGCCGAGACGTAGCGGCGCTCTCTGCGTGCGCCTCCCCGGGAGACGTCTGTCTCCCCTGAAACAATCTGGTGACCGCAGAAGGGCAGCTCGAGGAAGTCACAGCAACCTCTTAGGCCCAGCAAAAGCCAGAAAAGCGACAGCGGTGCAAACGCTGTGTATTGTGAAGCTTTTTGCCTGTTTTGTTTGGTGACCTTTGGGTCAATTAAACTGCATTTTATTTTTTGGTGGGTTTTCTCCTGTCTTGCTTTTAGAGCAAGGCTGATATTTTTGCGTGATTCTCTCGCCCGATTTTCAGTCTTCAGCTTCTTCTCAGGTGGCACTGCGATTTTCAAAGAAAAGCTCTTCCTTTCGGTTCAGTTCAGTTGCTGTCGTTCGGTTCTTAAATGGTAGCAACGTTTAGTATTCTATATTAGATAGTTTATGACCACAGACAGTAATGGGACATACATGGATAGACGTGAAATGTAAGTTGTCAAAATATTTATTGCCCTACAATTCTCGGAGGTAGGGGTGTGTTTCCTGGGGTTTCAAAATCTATTTCACTAAAAAGGTTTGTAACAAATCCTGCAAAGTGTTCAGCCCGTACCGGGCGACCTGGCTGTCGTCAGCCTGTGCGTACAAGGAGTGGTGGGCCATTAGCCGAATGTGTGTTAACCGACACGCGTGGAGCAATTCCGCATCCGTCTGCTTCTGTGGCAAAGCGGGTGCCCGCTCCTGTCCTACGGACACGTTCCACAGAGGGGGGAGGCACAATTAGTTTTCCTGAATCCGGGATGTTCGTTTTGAGTTCGTTTTGTGATGCGTCTCCTCATAATTTGAGGCATGGGCAGCGTGTGAATTCCTAGTTAAAATTCTCACAGTTAAAAAGGCAAAACTTCTCCCGAGAAAAAAAATTTCAAATTTGATTGCATAATGAAACGAGGCCTGTTTTTCTGCACAGAAACGATTTGTGCAAATCGTCCTGAATTACAAGCGTGTATACCCAGATGTGTACACTCCAAGTTGGCAGATAGGCTGCAGCAGCAATGTAAAGCATGCTTTAAGGTGAAAGATGGCTGTAACTGTGATGAAAACTTTAAGGTTCGTACTAGATGCTTTTAAAGTAGGATTTTTAACAGGCAGGCGCAGCGGCAATTTTAGAGCTGAGTGGTGCCGAATATTACCCATTTACAGACAGAATTCTCGGTACTGTCTTAGATTTACATCGAATTTCTATCAAATGAGCCACCTAGCCTTCCTATATAGTATATTTTGGTGCCCCGATATTACTTGGCGTATTTCATAAGTATACCTTTTATGGCCGTTTCTCGTGCTTTTCCGAGAGAGCTGCTTTACTTTTTCATAGTTGCACGGTTTTTGAATGCCTCTTCTGCCTTTCAGATCTTCTCTTTCTCCTACGCCTTAAATATTCGTACAAGAACAGGCAGAAAATGTTATGTGCAGCTGTAACGTGCTTTGGGGTTTTTTTTGGTAGGATGAAATGGAAATACTGGGACTGGCGATCCAGAAGTCTGAAGAAGCCACCGTAAAGGACCGTCCCAGTGACTACCGTCGAGTTAGGATTATTAAAAGCACCAAAGCGACACGCTCGTAGAGATGGGGACTACCTCTGGACACGTGTTAATCCCGGTCAGGTGTCCTCGGGATACAGATGGTCTGCGCTTCCTGCTCTGACAAGACAGAAGTGATGAGCTTCAGGATGAGCTCCTGAAGACAAGAAAGAGGCCAGGTGCCGGGGTTCTTGTCTCTTTCTTTGTTTGTTTGTTTGTTTTGGGCGGGGGGTGGCGGGCGGGCGTGTGGGCGTGTGGCTTCCAAAACAGGGTGCGCGGTTGACTGCAGGTGGCAGCCTGCAGAGCTCTTTTGCTGCCTGACCTCGCCTTTTCTTTGTCACTCCTCTTTCATGGCATCTGCGCTGAAAGCCGGGGCGGTCAACGAAGAGACGTGGACAAAACGGGACGAACCGGCGCCGCTTCTGCCTGTTTTCCAGGCTTTGCCACGAACCAAGGAGCATCATCAGCCTCGTCACTGGTGGCGGCGAGTCCTGAGGTGGCTTAGGTGAGTCGAGCCTTCCAGGAACGTCCGTTGTCCGTAGCCTACGGCGTGTCATTTGGACGTCAGTCGGAAGGAGGTTTCCCTTTCTGAAAGGGCACCGGTTTCTCGTGCCAAGCGGTTGCCTCTCCTGAAGTTCCCACGAGAGGGGATCCTCGGAGACGATGCGCTGGGCAGCAGAAGTCATCAGCGAGGAGACGTCGCGCGCTCTATTAAATAGGGACAAAAAGAAAGACGATGTCCTTCCAAAGGCCCGAGCGCGGCACCTCTTCCGACGGCCGATGGCATGGCCGGCCTTTGGGCTCTGGGTCCCCCGTAACAGCGGGGACACGGCCAAACCCTGTTCCTCTGCGTGTTCGGCACAGCCAAAAGCCTTGGCCGGTCCGCCGGTCGTTTTCGGTAGCCTGGTGGATCGCGGCACCGGGGATTGGATTTCCCCCCGCCAAAAGTACAGCCGTTTGGGGAATCTCTTACCTTCCTGGTTTTTTCTATCGTAAAGGAGACTTTAAAAAAAGGGTTAAAGTCGTATAACGTGCAAACTGACTTGCAGGCTTTAAACGGCAACCGTCCACCGGCTGTAGCCTACAGCGTCTTAGGCGTCCCTAAGCGGCGAGGTATTTGTTCCAAATCTTTGAAAAGAGAGGCGACTGAAGGTAACGGGTTGGGTTTTTGGTTGGGTTTTTTTTCTAGTTTTTTTGTTTTTTGTTTTTCCCCCCCCTTTTCTTTAGGCGGAGCGCTCTGAAGAACCTGATTTCTGCCTGGCTTTCAGCGTCGCGTTTCCCCGGCAGTGCGGTAGCATCTCTCTCGGGCAGTGCCGCCGGCCAGATGTCCCTCCTCCTTGGGTAGGAGAGAAAGCAGCCCCCGGTCAAATGACAACTGCGCGTTCTGGAGACGGAGAGCGCAACGGTGGGGGTTCGGAGCTGTGCCAGTTGAATTAGCGCCGAAGAAAAAGTCCGAGGCTTTTCTAGCGTGAGTATTTTTCTTGGCCATATCTAAACGCGCGCAGAGCTTTCCAGCGGCAGGGAAAGGGAAGGGAGGAGGCGCTTCCCCCCAGCGGGCGGAGGGTTTGTTACGCTGTTAGGCTGAGAAGGTGTTGCAAGTGGCACGGGTCAGTCTGAATAGGGACCTGAAGCGTCGGGATGGCTCCGGCTTTGGCAGGCCGTGCCGTCTTTGGAGCGGAGCTGTTTCCCCGCAATCCTCCTGTAGCTCAGCTCCTGTCCTGTCCCTCGGCCGGAGGGAATTCCTCTACTCTCTTCGGTGCTCTTTCGTTTGATGATGCTGATCTCCGGTTGGGGTTTGCTGTTTGTTTTGCAGGTGCCTCGTTGTCCGCGTCTCGTGCTGCTCGACAGATGCCCCGGCCCGGGTTTGCAGCCGGTGGTGGAGCCGCCTGAGGGGAAGGGGCCAGCCCTGGGTCTGGTCGTTCGGTGCATTTTTTGGGACGAATTAAAAAAACCGGTGTGTGTGTGGGGGGGGGTGGTGGTGTGATGATGTCATTTGGGGCAGCCGGATGTCAGCGGGGGAGCGACGGTGCGGCGGAGGAGCAGGTGAGTGGGGGTTAAGTGGGGTTCCCCCCACAAGAGGGTGGGTCACGGCCCCCAAACGCCTGAAAACTTGGTGCGGGGCAGGTGGTTGGGGTTTTGGGCGGTGGTGTTTAAAAAATGTTAAAAGCTGTATATGCGGGGGTGAGGCATTGGAGTAGAGAACAATCTCTCATTTTTCTGTGTGTTGAAAAATAATATTCCCTTACGTATATAAAAGGAGTTCAAAATACCAACCCGTATCTCTAAGGATTCTGTATTATTTAATGGGAGTTTAGACGACGGAAAGATTTTTTTAAAAGATTTATTTATAAAGAGAGATTGAAGCGTCAAAGCGGATGTCTGGACAGGTCGCTAGTCCAATTGGATGTTGTCTATCTATCGTGCGTGTTAATCTGTAAGTCTAAACAGATGTGACTCTTAGCAGACGTTCTGTCGAAGTGTATCAAGAGCATCCCTTTTCCCTAAGTCTTACCCACGGGTCGGTCAGTGCGGAGGCGTAAACGCCTGTGCTGTAGATGGTTCCAGACTGCAAAGAGAGCCTATCGCTAGAAGGGATTTCCAAACTGGCCCTCCCCTCTGCTCTCTCTTGCCGGCGTCCAAGCGCTTTCAAAAGCGCTTTAAGCAGGAGTGTTGATTCCCAGGAGGATAGGGAAGCTCTACAGAGAGACTTAGGTAGATTGGATCGTTGGGCCAACATCAGTGGTATGCGTTTCAACAAGGGCAAGTGCCAGGTTCTGCGCGTGGGCCACAATAACCCCGAGCAGCGCTACAGGCTTGGGGAAATGTGGCTGGAAAACCACCTGGAAGAAAGAGACCTGGGGGTTCTAATGGACAAGCAGCTGAACGTGAGCCGGCAGTGTGCCCAGGTGGCCACGAAAGCCAACGGCATCCTGGCTTGTATTAGAAACAGCGTGAGCAGCAGAAGTAGGGAGGCGATTGTGCCCCTGTACTCGGCACTGGTGAGGCCACACCTGGAGTATTGCGTCCGGTTTTGGGCACCTCAATCCAAGAGAGATGTCGAGGTGCTGGAGCGAGTGCAGAGGAGGGCAACGAAGCTGGTGAAGGGCCTGGAAAACAAATCCTATGAAGAGCGGTTGAAGGAGCTGGGACTGTTTAGTATGAGGAAGAGGGGGCTGAGGGGAGACCTCGTCACTCCCTAAAACTACTTGAAAGGACACTGTAGAGAGGTCGGTGCTGGTCTCCTGGCACGGGTAGGTAATGACAGAACGAGAGGGAACGGCTTCAAGCTCCAACAGGGTAGGTTTAGACTGGACATTAGGAAAGAATGTTTCACAGAGGGAGTGGTCGGGCATTGGAACAGGCTACCCAGGGAGGTGGTCGAGTCACCATCCCTGGATGTGTTTAAGAACCGTCGAGATGTGGTGTTGGGGGATATGGTGTAGGGGAGAACTTTGTAGAGTAGGGTAGATGGTTGGACTCGATGATGCCAAGGGTCTCTTGCAACCTAGACGATTCTATGATTCTATGAAAAGCAGCCCCTTCCCCCGTTTCCCCTCCCGCCCTGGGGAGCTGGATCGGTGCAGCGGGACAGGAGGAAAAAAACCCAGCCCCGTTTTCCTGCAGGGACGCAAAGCTCCCCGATGTCTCTGTGGTGGATAAGGCGGCACCCCCGCCTGCCTTCCTGGACGCCGGCGGACTGGCTGCTGTCGCCCCCACGGCCCCCGGGGCCACGCGCAGAGCGCCGCGGCGTCCCTGGGGCTGGTTGCGGGGCGAACACCGGAGGTTTTTGGCGCCGAGGCGACGGCTGCGGCTGCCCGGACTGCGAGCGGGGACAGGGCAGAGAGCGGGAAGGCCTGCCCGCCGGTAAGTGGTCACGGTCCCTGGGTGGAGGGAAGCGGGCTGAGAGCGGTCACCGCTCATGGCCCCGGTGAGGTCTCAGAGGGGGACAAGGAAGGGGGCGTGGGCGCTGCCCGGTGCTTTCCGCCCGCTGCGGACCGGTCCGCAGCGATTTCTGGGCTGGCCGCCGTTTTCCCCCGGCCCCCTCCGGTTCCGGAGCGGCTCGGCCCGCCCATACCGCGCGCCCATTGGTCGCGGTGCCGTAAGCGGCGTCCGTCCTCTAGGAGCCCCCGTCCCATTGGTCGATCGCGCCGTCAATCTCCAGCGCCTCCCAGTCCGGCCAATCGGAGCGCGGCAGGCGATCCGACCAATCGGAGCGGGGCGGTCGCGTTGTGATTGGCTCGTCCTCCTGTCAATCCGCCCGGGGGCGGTTGCCATGGTGAGGAAGCCCCGCCCCGTCGCGCATGCGCAGTAGTAAGGACGGCGCCGCCCTCACTACTGCGCATGCGCCACAGGGCGGGGCGTCCTCACCATGGCAACCGCCCCCTGGCGGATTGACAGGAGGACGAGCCAATCACAACGCGACCGCCGCGCTCCGATTGGTCGGATCGCCTGCCGCGCTCCGATTGGCCGGGGTGGGAGGCGCTGAAGATTGACGGCGCGACCGACCAATGGGACGGGCTCCCCGAGGACGGAAGCCGCTTCCGGCGCCGTGACCAATGGGCGCGCCGCATGGGCGGGCCGAGCCGCTCCGGAAGCGGAGGGGGCCGGGGGAAAATGGCGGCGCGCGCAGAAGCGGCTGCGGCGCGGCGCGGACCGGACCGGACCGCACCGCACCGCACCGCACCGGCGCGGGCGGAAAGCACCGGGCAGCCGGACAGCGTCGCGGTGCCGCTGGGCAGCGTCGCGAGGCAGCTGGACAGCGTCGAGGCCAGCGGGGGGGCGCGGGGAAGGCGGCCGGGGTCCCGAGGCGGCTCCGAGGGGAGACGGCGTTGCGGGGGGGCGGGCTGAGGCGTCTGGGGAGGTGCTCGCGGCTCCCGGGGCTGGCAAACGGGCTCGCGTGGCTGGTGTTGGGGCTTCAGCCGGAGAGGGAGTCGTGTGGCTTTGGGCTGAGGGGCGGGGGTGGAGTCCGGCGTTTTGGGGACTCGAGCAGAGGCTCAGCGGCTGGGTTTTGGGGCTCGGAAGGGGGCAGTAAGTGATGCGGTTTGGGGGCGGAGAGCAGAAGCCGTTTTGGCTGGTTTTGCAGGGGGGGTGGGCAGGAGGGCGTTGGGGGCTGCGGGGGAAAGCAGGGGCTGGGCGGGCTGCGGGGTGCTCAAACAGCAGGTGAGGTTTTCAAATCTGCAACTTGTAACTGTTGCAGCTTTATTCTGGCTTCCTCCATTTTTGCAAAAGCTTCTGTTGCTAGACAGAGCATTCCTCTGTGTATCAGCTACTTGAGCTAGTTTATTTCAATGCGTCTGATCAGGTTTGTCTGTTCAGCAAAGTGGCATTTAAAGGTGACGTTTCACCGGATGCCAGCGGCTGTGCCTTATTTCCAGTATAAAGATGTATTCCCCAAATATCAGAGTGGGATATAACAACTGCAGCTGGTCAAAAGTAACACTGAAATGCAAAATTTAGAATTTCTTTTTTCCCATTGGCTCCTCCTCAGTATGAACACAAAGTTAATTTCTATTCTTAATTCCTATTTATGCTACATATATGAAGGATGAACGCGAGGAAAGGAGACCATAAAATACTGGCCTATTGCTATTTGTATGCTGTGCTTTGAACAGAAGAGACAAAACTGTCCTTTTTGTGAAATAATACTGGCTGTATCAGTGCCGTCCTCGTGTTTTTATTCAAAAATGTGAGATTTGTTGCCCCGAATGGTGAGAGTAGTTTTTGTTAATGGAAGTCGCAAGAGGTTCTGCCACCTTAAAAACCATAGAATCATAGAATGGTTAGAATTGGAAGGGACCTTCAAGATCATCGTGTTGCAGCCCCCCTGCCTTGGGCAGGGACGCCTCCACTAGAGCGGGTTGCTCAAAGCCCCGTCCAGCCTGGCCTTAAACACTTCCAGGGATGGGGCATCCACAGCTTCCCCGGGCAACCTGTTCCAGTGCCTCACCACCCTCACGGTAAAGAATTTCCTCCTAATATCTAGTCTGAATCTCCCCTCTTCCGATTTAAAATCGTTACCCCTTGTCCTGTCGCTACCTTTCCCGACAGAGAGTCCCTCTCCGGCTCTCCCGTAGGCTCCCTTCAGATATTGGAAGGCTGCTCTGAGGTCTCCCCGGAGCCTTCTCTTCTCCAGGCTGAACAACCCCAGCTCTCTCAGTCTCTCTTCACAGGGGAGGTGCTCCGTCCCTCCGATGGTTTTCGTGGCCCTCCGCTGGGCCCCTTCCAACAGGTCCACGTCCTTCCCGTGTCGAGGACTCCAAAGCTGGACACCGTACTCCAGGTGGGGTCTCGCGTGCGCAGAGTAGAGGGGGGTAGAATCGCCTCCCGTGACCCGCTGGCCACGCTTCTCTTGATGCAGCCCAGGGTGGGGTTGGCTTTCTGGGCTGCCAGCGCGCGTTGCCGGCTCGTACTGACGTGTAATAATGCTACTGATGTACCGTTAGCAGCCTCGTGTTAAAAGAAGCAAGAAGCTGTAATATCCTTAATTTAGACAGTTTTTACGTGAAATGGTGCATCCTCACTGTTTTGTCACTTTCAGGAGCGAGCAATTGACCGAGAGCACGAGAGAGACCTTTTCCAGCAAGAGATAGGGAAGCCGGAACAACAGCTTAAGGTTCCACAAAGGATTCGGCCTGTCAGCGAGCATCAAACCGGAGAGGTAACGCGCGCTATTGCTTGTACTCAAGGGATCTAAATGGTACGCTGACAGCCGTTCGGATACCCTAGGGAAGCTGTTTTATGGTGTCCCTAACCTGCATCCGTTCGCAAGGCAGGAAAGGAAATCCCCCGAGATGAAAGGCTACGGTGTCGGGGGAACGTGGGGAAAGTGTGTTCTGGGTGTTTTTTGAGTCGGTCGGTTGGATGTTTTTAGTAGCAGACACACAGAAGCCTCGTAACTTTCAAAAAGACTCCCTCGCGTAACTTAATTTAGAAAATGGGGTTTTCAAAAGCCCGTGGAAACATTCAGGACTCCTGTAGCGATTCCCCCTGCTCTTGCGTCCTTTTGTGACATCCTGTTGGTAGCACGGGTACGGGCACCGCAGGAACGCAGTGACCAAGGGGTCACAGCCGAGACGTAGCGGCGCTCTCTGCGTGCGCCTCCCCGGGAGACGTCTGTCTCCCCTGAAACAATCTGGTGACCGCAGAAGGGCAGCTCGAGGAAGTCACAGCAACCTCTTAGGCCCAGCAAAAGCCAGAAAAGCGACAGCGGTGCAAACGCTGTGTATTGTGAAGCTTTTTGCCTGTTTTGTTTGGTGACCTTTGGGTCAATTAAACTGCATTTTATTTTTTGGTGGGTTTTCTCCTGTCTTGCTTTTAGAGCAAGGCTGATATTTTTGCGTGATTCTCTCGCCCGATTTTCAGTCTTCAGCTTCTTCTCAGGTGGCACTGCGATTTTCAAAGAAAAGCTCTTCCTTTCGGTTCAGTTCAGTTGCTGTCGTTCGGTTCTTAAATGGTAGCAACGTTTAGTATTCTATATTAGATAGTTTATGACCACAGACAGTAATGGGACATACATGGATAGACGTGAAATGTAAGTTGTCAAAATATTTATTGCCCTACAATTCTCGGAGGTAGGGGTGTGTTTCCTGGGGTTTCAAAATCTATTTCACTAAAAAGGTTTGTAACAAATCCTGCAAAGTGTTCAGCCCGTACCGGGCGACCTGGCTGTCGTCAGCCTGTGCGTACAAGGAGTGGTGGGCCATTAGCCGAATGTGTGTTAACCGACACGCGTGGAGCAATTCCGCATCCGTCTGCTTCTGTGGCAAAGCGGGTGCCCGCTCCTGTCCTACGGACACGTTCCACAGAGGGGGGAGGCACAATTAGTTTTCCTGAATCCGGGATGTTCGTTTTGAGTTCGTTTTGTGATGCGTCTCCTCATAATTTGAGGCATGGGCAGCGTGTGAATTCCTAGTTAAAATTCTCACAGTTAAAAAGGCAAAACTTCTCCCGAGAAAAAAAATTTCAAATTTGATTGCATAATGAAACGAGGCCTGTTTTTCTGCACAGAAACGATTTGTGCAAATCGTCCTGAATTACAAGCGTGTATACCCAGATGTGTACACTCCAAGTTGGCAGATAGGCTGCAGCAGAAATGTAAAGCATGCTTTAAGGTGAAAGATGGCTGTAACTGTGATGAAAACTTTAAGGTTCGTACTAGATGCTTTTAAAGTAGGATTTTTCACAGGCAGGCGCAGCGGCAATTTTAGAGCTGAGTGGTGCCGAATATTACCCATTTACAGACAGAATTCTCGGTACTGTCTTAGATTTACATCGAATTTCTATCAAATGAGCCACCTAGCCTTCCTATATAGTATATTTTGGTGCCCCGATATTACTTGGCGTATTTCATAAGTATACCTTTTATGGCCGTTTCTCGTGCTTTTCCGAGAGAGCTGCTTTACTTTTTCATAGTTGCACGGTTTTTGAATGCCTCTTCTGCCTTTCAGATCTTCTCTTTCTCCTACGCCTTAAATACTCGTACAAGAACAGGCAGAAAATGTTATGTGCAGCTGTAACGTGCTTTGGGGTTTTTTTTGGTAGGATGAAATGGAAATACTGGGACTGGCGATCCAGAAGTCTGAAGAAGCCACCGTAAAGGACCGTCCCAGTGACTACCGTCGAGTTAGGATTATTAAAAGCACCAAAGCGACACGCTCGTAGAGATGGGGACTACCTCTGGACACGTGTTAATCCCGGTCAGGTGTCCTCGGGATACAGATGGTCTGCGCTTCCTGCTCTGACAAGACAGAAGTGATGAGCTTCAGGATGAGCTCCTGAAGACAAGAAAGAGGCCAGGTGCCGGGGTTCTTGTCTCTTTCTTTGTTTGTTTGTTTGTTTTGGGCGGGGGGTGGTGGGTGGGCGGGCGGGCGTGTGGCTTCCAAAACAGGGTGCGCGGTTGACTGCAGGTGGCAGCCTGCAGAGCTCTTTTGCTGCCTGACCTCGCCTTTTCTTTGTCACTCCTCTTTCATGGCATCTGCGCTGAAAGCCGGGGCGGTCAACGAAGAGACGTGGACAAAACGGGACGAACCGGCGCCGCTTCTGCCTGTTTTCCAGGCTTTGCCACGAACCAAGGAGCATCATCAGCCTCGTCACTGGTGGCGGCGAGTCCTGAGGTGGCTTAGGTGAGTCGAGCCTTCCAGGAACGTCCGTTGTCCGTAGCCTACGGCGTGTCATTTGGACGTCAGTCGGAAGGAGGTTTCCCTTTCTGAAAGGGCACCGGTTTCTCGTGCCAAGCGGTTGCCTCTCCTGAAGTTCCCACGAGAGGGGATCCTCGGAGACGATGCGCTGGGCAGCAGAAGTCATCAGCGAGGAGACGTCGCGCGCTCTATTAAATAGGGACAAAAAGAAAGACGATGTCCTTCCAAAGGCCCGAGCGCGGCACCTCTTCCGACGGCCGATGGCATGGCCGGCCTTTGGGCTCTGGGTCCCCCGTAACAGCGGGGACACGGCCAAACCCTGTTCCTCTGCGTGTTCGGCACAGCCAAAAGCCTTGGCCGGTCCGCCGGTCGTTTTCGGTAGCCTGGTGGATCGCGGCACCGGGGATTGGATTTCCCCCCGCCAAAAGTACAGCCGTTTGGGGAATCTCTTACCTTCCTGGTTTTTTCTATCGTAAAGGAGACTTTAAAAAAAGGGTTAAAGTCGTATAACGTGCAAACTGACTTGCAGGCTTTAAACGGCAACCGTCCACCGGCTGTAGCCTACAGCGTCTTAGGCGTCCCTAAGCGGCGAGGTATTTGTTCCAAATCTTTGAAAAGAGAGGCGACTGAAGGTAACGGGTTGGGTTTTTGGTTGGGTTTTTTTTTCGGGTTTTGTTGTTGTTGTTTTTGGTTTTGTTTTTTGTTTTTTCCCCCCCGTGCTCTTTAGGCAGAGTGCTCTGAAGAACCTGATTTCTGCCTGGCTTTCAGCGTCGCGTTTCCCCGGCAGTGCGGTAGCATCTCTCTCGGGCAGTGCCGCCGGCCAGATGTCCCTCCTCCTTGGGTAGGAGAGAAAGCAGCCCCCGGTCAAATGACAACTGCGCGTTCTGGAGACGGAGAGCGCAACGGTGGGGGTTCGGAGCTGTGCCAGTTGAATTAGCGTCGAAGAAAAAGTCCGAGGCTTTTCTAGCGTGAGTATTTTTCTTGGCCGTATCTAAACGCGCGCAGAGCTTTCCAGCGGCAGGGAAAGGGAAGGGAGGAGGCGCTTCCCCCCAGCGGGCAGAGGGTTTGTTACGCTGTTAGGCTGAGAAGGTGTTGCAAGTGGCACGGGTCAGTCTGAATAGGGACCTGAAGCGTCGGGATGGCTCCGGCTTTGGCAGGCCGTGCCGCCTTTGGAGCGGAGCTGTTTCCCCGCAATCCTCCTGTAGCTCAGCTCCTGTCCTGTCCGTGGCCGGAGGGAATTCCTCTACTCTCTTCGGTGCTCTTTCGTTTGATGATGCTGATCTCCGGTTGGGGTTTGCTGTTTGTTTTGCAGGTGCCTCGTTGTCCGCGTCTCGTGCTGCTCGACAGATGCCCCGGCCCGGGTTTGCAGCCGGTGGTGGAGCCGCCTGAGGGGAAGGGGCCAGCCCTGGGTCTGGTCGTTCGGTGCATTTTTTGGGGCGAATTAAAAAAACCGGTGTGTGTGTGGGGGGGTGGTGGTGTGATGATGTCATTTGGGGCAGCCGGATGTCAGCAGGGGAGCGACGGTGCGGCGGAGGAGCAGGTGAGTGGGGGTTAAGTGGGGTTCCCCCCACAAGAGGGTGGGTCACGGCCCCCAAACGCCTGAAAACTTGGTGCGGGGCAGGTGGTTGGGGTTTTGGGCGGTGGTGTTTAAAAAATGTTAAAAGCTGTATATGCGGGGGTGAGGCATTGGAGTAGAGAACAATCTCTCATTTTTCTGTGTGTTGAAAAATAATATTCCCTTACGTATATAAAAGGAGTTCAAAATACCAACCCGTATCTCTAAGGATTCTGTATTATTTAATGGGAGTTTAGACGACGGAAAGATTTTTTTAAAAGATTTATTTATAAAGAGAGATTGAAGCGTCAAAGCGGATGTCTGGACAGGTCGCTAGTCCAATTGGATGTTGTCTATCTATCGTGCGTGTTAATCTGTAAGTCTAAACAGATGTGACTCTTAGCAGACGTTCTGTCGAAGTGTATCAAGAGCATCCCTTTTCCCTAAGTCTTACCCACGGGTCGGTCAGTGCGGAGGCGTAAACGCCTGTGCTGTAGATGGTTCCAGACTGCAAAGAGAGCCTATCGCTAGAAGGGATTTCCAAACTGGCCCTCCCCTCTGCTCTCTCTTGCCGGCGTCCAAGCGCTTTCAAAAGCGCTTTAAGCAGGAGTGTTGATTCCCAGGAGGATAGGGAAGCTCTACAGAGAGACTTAGGTAGATTGGATCGTTGGGCCAACATCAGTGGTATGCGTTTCAAGAAGGGCAAGTGCCAGGTTCTGCGCGTGGGCCACAATAACCCCGAGCAGCGCTACAGGCTTGGGGAAATGTGGCTGGAAAACCACCTGGAAGAAAGAGACCTGGGGGTTCTAATGGACAAGCAGCTGAACGTGAGCCGTCAGTGTGCCCAGGTGGCCACGAAAGCCAACGGCATCCTGGCTTGTATTAGAAACAGCGTGAGCAGCAGAAGTAGGGAGGCGATTGTGCCCCTGTACTCGGCACTGGTGAGGCCACACCTGGAGTATTGCGTCCGGTTTTGGGCACCTCAATCCAAGAGAGATGTCGAGGTGCTGGAGCGAGTGCAGAGGAGGGCAACGAAGCTGGTGAAGGGCCTGGAAAACAAATCCTATGAAGAGCGGTTGAAGGAGCTGGGACTGTTTAGTATGAGGAAGAGGGGGCTGAGGGGAGACCTCGTCACTCCCTAAAACTACTTGAAAGGACACTGTAGAGAGGTCGGTGCTGGTCTCCTGGCACGGGTAGGTAATGACAGAACGAGAGGGAACGGCTTCAAGCTCCAACAGGGTAGGTTTAGACTGGACATTAGGAAAGAATGTTTCACAGAGGGAGTGGTCGGGCATTGGAACAGGCTACCCAGGGAGGTGGTCGAGTCACCATCCCTGGATGTGTTTAAGAACCGTCGAGATGTGGTGTTGGGGGATATGGTGTAGGGGAGAACTTTGTAGAGTAGGGTAGATGGTTGGACTCGATGATGCCAAGGGTCTCTTGCAACCTAGACGATTCTATGATTCTATGAAAAGCAGCCCCTTCCCCCGTTTCCCCTCCCGCCCTGGGGAGCTGGATCGGTGCAGCGGGACAGGAGGAAAAAAACCCAGCCCCGTTTTCCTGCAGGGACGCAAAGCTCCCCGATGTCTCTGTGGTGGATAAGGCGGCACCCCCGCCTGCCTTCCTGGACGCCGGCGGACTGGCTGCTGTCGCCCCCACGGCCCCCGGGGCCACGCGCAGAGCGCCGCGGCGTCCCTGGGGCTGGTTGCGGGGCGAACACCGGAGGTTTTTGGCGCCGAGGCGACGGCTGCGGCTGCCCGGACTGCGAGCGGGGACAGGGCAGAGAGCGGGAAGGCCTGCCCGCCGGTAAGTGGTCACGGTCCCTGGGTGGAGGGAAGCGGGCTGAGAGCGGTCACCGCTCATGGCCCCGGTGAGGTCTCAGAGGGGGACAAGGAAGGGGGCGTGGGCGCTGCCCGGTGCTTTCCGCCCGCTGCGGACCGGTCCGCAGCGATTTCTGGGCTGGCCGCCGTTTTCCCCCCGGCCCCCTCCGGTTCCGGAGCGGCTCGGCCCGCCCATACCGCGCGCCCATTGGTCGCGGTGCCGTAAGCGGCGTCCGTCCTCTAGGAGCCCCCGTCCCATTGGTCGATCGCGCCGTCAATCTCCAGCGCCTCCCAGTCCGGCCAATCGGAGCGCGGCAGGCGATCCGACCAATCGGAGCGGGGCGGTCGCGTTGTGATTGGCTCGTCCTCCTGTCAATCCGCCCGGGGGCGGTTGCCATGGTGAGGACGCCCCGCCCCGTCGCGCATGCGCAGTAGTAAGGACGGCGCCGCCCTCACTACTGCGCATGCGCCACAGGGCGGGGCGTCCTCACCATGGCAACCGCCCCCTGGCGGATTGACAGGAGGACGAGCCAATCACAACGCGACCGCCGCGCTCCGATTGGTCGGATCGCCTGCCGCGCTCCGATTGGCCGGGGTGGGAGGCGCTGAAGATTGACGGCGCGACCGACCAATGGGACGGGCTCCCCGAGGACGGAAGCCGCTTCCGGCGCCGTGACCAATGGGCGCGCCGCATGGGCGGGCCGAGCCGCTCCGGAAGCGGAGGGGGCCGGGGGAAAATGGCGGCGCGCGCAGAAGCGGCTGCGGCGCGGCGCGGACCGGACCGGACCGCACCGCACCGCACCGCACCGGCGCGGGCGGAAAGCACCGGGCAGCCGGACAGCGTCGCGGTGCCGCTGGGCAGCGTCGCGAGGCAGCTGGACAGCGTCGAGGCCAGCGGGGGGGCGCGGGGAAGGCGGCCGGGGTCCCGAGGCGGCTCCGAGGGGAGACGGCGTTGCGGGGGGGCGGGCTGAGGCGTCTGGGGAGGTGCTCGCGGCTCCCGGGGCTGGCAAACGGGCTCGCGTGGCTGGTGTTGGGGCTTCAGCCGGAGAGGGAGTCGTGTGGCTTTGGGCTGAGGGGCGGGGGTGGAGTCCGGCGTTTTGGGGACTCGAGCAGAGGCTCAGCGGCTGGGTTTTGGGGCTCGGAAGGGGGCAGTAAGTGATGCGGTTTGGGGGCGGAGAGCAGAAGCCGTTTTGGCTGGTTTTGCAGGGGGGGTGGGCAGGAGGGCGTTGGGGGCTGCGGGGGAAAGCAGGGGCTGGGCGGGCTGCGGGGTGCTCAAACAGCAGGTGAGGTTTTCAAATCTGCAACTTGTAACTGTTGCAGCTTTATTCTGGCTTCCTCCATTTTTGCAAAAGCTTCTGTTGCTAGACAGAGCATTCCTCTGTGTATCAGCTACTTGAGCTAGTTTATTTCAATGCGTCTGATCAGGTTTGTCTGTTCAGCAAAGTGGCATTTAAAGGTGACGTTTCACCGGATGCCAGCGGCTGTGCCTTATTTCCAGTATAAAGATGTATTCCCCAAATATCAGAGTGGGATATAACAACTGCAGCTGGTCAAAAGTAACACTGAAATGCAAAATTTAGAATTTCTTTTTTCCCATTGGCTCCTCCTCAGTATGAACACAAAGTTAATTTCTATTCTTAATTCCTATTTATGCTACATATATGAAGGATGAACGCGAGGAAAGGAGACCATAAAATACTGGCCTATTGCTATTTGTATGCTGTGCTTTGAACAGAAGAGACAAAACTGTCCTTTTTGTGAAATAATACTGGCTGTATCAGTGCCGTCCTCGTGTTTTTATTCAAAAATGTGAGATTTGTTGCCCCGAATGGTGAGAGTAGTTTTTGTTAATGGAAGTCGCAAGAGGTTCTGCCACCTTAAAAACCATAGAATCATAGAATGGTTAGAATTGGAAGGGACCTTCAAGATCATCGTGTTGCAGCCCCCCTGCCTTGGGCAGGGACGCCTCCACTAGAGCGGGTTGCTCAAAGCCCCGTCCAGCCTGGCCTTAAACACTTCCAGGGATGGGGCATCCACAGCTTCCCCGGGCAACCTGTTCCAGTGCCTCACCACCCTCACGGTAAAGAATTTCCTCCTAATATCTAGTCTGAATCTCCCCTCTTCCGATTTAAAATCGTTACCCCTTGTCCTGTCGCTACCTTTCCCGACAGAGAGTCCCTCTCCGGCTCTCCCGTAGGCTCCCTTCAGATATTGGAAGGCTGCTCTGAGGTCTCCCCGGAGCCTTCTCTTCTCCAGGCTGAACAACCCCAGCTCTCTCAGTCTCTCTTCACAGGGGAGGTGCTCCGTCCCTCCGATGGTTTTCGTGGCCCTCCGCTGGGCCCCTTCCAACAGGTCCACGTCCTTCCCGTGTCGAGGACTCCAAAGCTGGACACCGTACTCCAGGTGGGGTCTCGCGTGCGCAGAGTAGAGGGGGGTAGAATCGCCTCCCGTGACCCGCTGGCCACGCTTCTCTTGATGCAGCCCAGGGTGGGGTTGGCTTTCTGGGCTGCCAGCGCGCGTTGCCGGCTCGTACTGACGTGTAATAATGCTACTGATGTACCGTTAGCAGCCTCGTGTTAAAAGAAGCAAGAAGCTGTAATATCCTTAATTTAGACAGTTTTTACGTGAAATGGTGCATCCTCACTGTTTTGTCACTTTCAGGAGCGAGCAATTGACCGAGAGCACGAGAGAGACCTTTTCCAGCAAGAGATAGGGAAGCCGGAACAACAGCTTAAGGTTCCACAAAGGATTCGGCCTGTCAGCGAGCATCAAACCGGAGAGGTAACGCGCGCTATTGCTTGTACTCAAGGGATCTAAATGGTACGCTGACAGCCGTTTGGATACCCTAGGGAAGCTGTTTTATGGTGTCCCTAACCTGCATCCGTTCGCAAGGCAGGAAAGGAAATCCCCCGAGATGAAAGGCTACGGTGTCGGGGGAACGTGGGGAAAGTGTGTTCTGGGTGTTTTTTGAGTCGGTCGGTTGGATGTTTTTAGTAGCAGACACACAGAAGCCTCGTAACTTTCAAAAAGACTCCCTCGCGTAACTTAATTTAGAAAATGGGGTTTTCAAAAGCCCGTGGAAACATTCAGGACTCCTGTAGCGATTCCCCCTGCTCTTGCGTCCTTTTGTGACATCCTGTTGGTAGCACGGGTACGGGCACCGCAGGAACGCAGTGACCAAGGGGTCACAGCCGAGACGTAGCGGCGCTCTCTGCGTGCGCCTCCCCGGGAGACGTCTGTCTCCCCTGAAACAATCTGGTGACCGCAGAAGGGCAGCTCGAGGAAGTCACAGCAACCTCTTAGGCCCAGCAAAAGCCAGAAAAGCGACAGCGGTGCAAACGCTGTGTATTGTGAAGCTTTTTGCCTGTTTTGTTTGGTGACCTTTGGGTCAATTAAACTGCATTTTATTTTTTGGTGGGTTTTCTCCTGTCTTGCTTTTAGAGCAAGGCTGATATTTTTGCGTGATTCTCTCGCCCGATTTTCAGTCTTCAGCTTCTTCTCAGGTGGCACTGCGATTTTCAAAGAAAAGCTCTTCCTTTCGGTTCAGTTCAGTTGCTGTCGTTCGGTTCTTAAATGGTAGCAACGTTTAGTATTCTATATTAGATAGTTTATGACCACAGACAGTAATGGGACATACATGGATAGACGTGAAATGTAAGTTGTCAAAATATTTATTGCCCTACAATTCTCGGAGGTAGGGGTGTGTTTCCTGGGGTTTCAAAATCTATTTCACTAAAAAGGTTTGTAACAAATCCTGCAAAGTGTTCAGCCCGTACCGGGCGACCTGGCTGTCGTCAGCCTGTGCGTACAAGGAGTGGTGGGCCATTAGCCGAATGTGTGTTAACCGACACGCGTGGAGCAATTCCGCATCCGTCTGCTTCTGTGGCAAAGCGGGTGCCCGCTCCTGTCCTACGGACACGTTCCACAGAGGGGGGAGGCACAATTAGTTTTCCTGAATCCGGGATGTTCGTTTTGAGTTCGTTTTGTGATGCGTCTCCTCATAATTTGAGGCATGGGCAGCGTGTGAATTCCTAGTTAAAATTCTCACAGTTAAAAAGGCAAAACTTCTCCCGAGAAAAAAAATTTCAAATTTGATTGCATAATGAAACGAGGCCTGTTTTTCTGCACAGAAACGATTTGTGGGAATCGTCCTGAATTACAAGCGTGTATACCCAGATGTGTACACTCCAAGTTGGCAGATAGGCTGCAGCAGCAATGTAAAGCATGCTTTAAGGTGAAAGATGGCTGTAACTGTGATGAAAACTTTAAGGTTCGTACTAGATGCTTTTAAAGTAGGATTTTTCACAGGCAGGCGCAGCGGCAATTTTAGAGCTGAGTGGTGCCGAATATTACCCATTTACAGACAGAATTCTCGGTACTGTCTTAGATTTACATCGAATTTCTATCAAATGAGCCACCTAGCCTTCCTATATAGTATATTTTGGTGCCCCGATATTACTTGGCGTATTTCATAAGTATACCTTTTATGGCCGTTTCTCGTGCTTTTCCGAGAGAGCTGCTTTACTTTTTCATAGTTGCACGGTTTTTGAATGCCTCTTCTGCCTTTCAGATCTTCTCTTTCTCCTACGCCTTAAATACTCGTACAAGAACAGGCAGAAAATGTTATGTGCAGCTGTAACGTGCTTTGGGGTTTTTTTTGGTAGGATGAAATGGAAATACTGGGACTGGCGATCCAGAAGTCTGAAGAAGCCACCGTAAAGGACCGTCCCAGTGACTACCGTCGAGTTAGGATTATTAAAAGCACCAAAGCGACACGCTCGTAGAGATGGGGACTACCTCTGGACACGTGTTAATCCCGGTCAGGTGTCCTCGGGATACAGATGGTCTGCGCTTCCTGCTCTGACAAGACAGAAGTGATGAGCTTCAGGATGAGCTCCTGAAGACAAGAAAGAGGCCAGGTGCCGGGGTTCTTGTCTCTTTCTTTGTTTGTTTGTTTGTTTTGGGCGGGGGGTGGTGGGTGGGCGGGCGGGCGTGTGGCTTCCAAAACAGGGTGCGCGGTTGACTGCAGGTGGCAGCCTGCAGAGCTCTTTTGCTGCCTGACCTCGCCTTTTCTTTGTCACTCCTCTTTCATGGCATCTGCGCTGAAAGCCGGGGCGGTCAACGAAGAGACGTGGACAAAACGGGACGAACCGGCGCCGCTTCTGCCTGTTTTCCAGGCTTTGCCACGAACCAAGGAGCATCATCAGCCTCGTCACTGGTGGCGGCGAGTCCTGAGGTGGCTTAGGTGAGTCGAGCCTTCCAGGAACGTCCGTTGTCCGTAGCCTACGGCGTGTCATTTGGACGTCAGTCGGAAGGAGGTTTCCCTTTCTGAAAGGGCACCGGTTTCTCGTGCCAAGCGGTTGCCTCTCCTGAAGTTCCCACGAGAGGGGATCCTCGGAGACGATGCGCTGGGCAGCAGAAGTCATCAGCGAGGAGACGTCGCGCGCTCTATTAAATAGGGACAAAAAGAAAGACGATGTCCTTCCAAAGGCCCGAGCGCGGCACCTCTTCCGACGGCCGATGGCATGGCCGGCCTTTGGGCTCTGGGTCCCCCGTAACAGCGGGGACACGGCCAAACCCTGTTCCTCTGCGTGTTCGGCACAGCCAAAAGCCTTGGCCGGTCCGCCGGTCGTTTTCGGTAGCCTGGTGGATCGCGGCACCGGGGATTGGATTTCCCCCCGCCAAAAGTACAGCCGTTTGGGGAATCTCTTACCTTCCTGGTTTTTTCTATCGTAAAGGAGACTTTAAAAAAAGGGTTAAAGTCGTATAACGTGCAAACTGACTTGCAGGCTTTAAACGGCAACCGTCCACCGGCTGTAGCCTACAGCGTCTTAGGCGTCCCTAAGCGGCGAGGTATTTGTTCCAAATCTTTGAAAAGAGAGGCGACTGAAGGTAACGGGTTGGGTTTTTGGTTGGGTTTTTTTTTCGGGTTTTGTTGTTGTTGTTTTTGGTTTTGTTTTTTGTTTTTTCCCCCCCGTGCTCTTTAGGCAGAGTGCTCTGAAGAACCTGATTTCTGCCTGGCTTTCAGCGTCGCGTTTCCCCGGCAGTGCGGTAGCATCTCTCTCGGGCAGTGCCGCCGGCCAGATGTCCCTCCTCCTTGGGTAGGAGAGAAAGCAGCCCCCGGTCAAATGACAACTGCGCGTTCTGGAGACGGAGAGCGCAACGGTGGGGGTTCGGAGCTGTGCCAGTTGAATTAGCGTCGAAGAAAAAGTCCGAGGCTTTTCTAGCGTGAGTATTTTTCTTGGCCGTATCTAAACGCGCGCAGAGCTTTCCAGCGGCAGGGAAAGGGAAGGGAGGAGGCGCTTCCCCCCAGCGGGCAGAGGGTTTGTTACGCTGTTAGGCTGAGAAGGTGTTGCAAGTGGCACGGGTCAGTCTGAATAGGGACCTGAAGCGTCGGGATGGCTCCGGCTTTGGCAGGCCGTGCCGCCTTTGGAGCGGAGCTGTTTCCCCGCAATCCTCCTGTAGCTCAGCTCCTGTCCTGTCCGTGGCCGGAGGGAATTCCTCTACTCTCTTCGGTGCTCTTTCGTTTGATGATGCTGATCTCCGGTTGGGGTTTGCTGTTTGTTTTGCAGGTGCCTCGTTGTCCGCGTCTCGTGCTGCTCGACAGATGCCCCGGCCCGGGTTTGCAGCCGGTGGTGGAGCCGCCTGAGGGGAAGGGGCCAGCCCTGGGTCTGGTCGTTCGGTGCATTTTTTGGGGCGAATTAAAAAAACCGGTGTGTGTGTGGGGGGGTGGTGGTGTGATGATGTCATTTGGGGCAGCCGGATGTCAGCAGGGGAGCGACGGTGCGGCGGAGGAGCAGGTGAGTGGGGGTTAAGTGGGGTTCCCCCCACAAGAGGGTGGGTCACGGCCCCCAAACGCCTGAAAACTTGGTGCGGGGCAGGTGGTTGGGGTTTTGGGCGGTGGTGTTTAAAAGCTGTATATGCGGGGGTGAGGCACTGGAGTAGAGAAAAATCTCTCATTTTTCTGTGTGTTGAAAAATAATATTCCCCTACGTATATAAAAGGAGTTCAAAATACCAACCCGTATCTCTAAGGATTCTGTATTATTTAATGGGAGTTTAGACGACGGAAAGATTTTTTTAAAAGATTTATTTATAAAGAGAGATTGAAGCGTCAAAGCGGATGTCTGGACAGGTCGCTAGTCCAATTGGATGTTGTCTATCTATCGTGCGTGTTAATCTGTAAGTCTAAACAGATGTGACTCTTAGCAGACGTTCTGTCGAAGTGTATCAAGAGCATCCCTTTTCCCTAAGTCTTACCCACGGGTCGGTCAGTGCGGAGGCGTAAACGCCTGTGCTGTAGATGGTTCCAGACTGCAAAGAGAGCCTATCGCTAGAAGGGATTTCCAAACTGGCCCTCCCCTCTGCTCTCTCTTGCCGGCGTCCAAGCGCTTTCAAAAGCGCTTTAAGCAGGAGTGTTGATTCCCAGGAGGATAGGGAAGCTCTACAGAGAGACTTAGGTAGATTGGATCGTTGGGCCAACATCAGTGGTATGCGTTTCAACAAGGGCAAGTGCCAGGTTCTGCGCGTGGGCCACAATAACCCCGAGCAGCGCTACAGGCTTGGGGAAATGTGGCTGGAAAACCACCTGGAAGAAAGAGACCTGGGGGTTCTAATGGACAAGCAGCTGAACGTGAGCCGGCAGTGTGCCCAGGTGGCCACGAAAGCCAACGGCATCCTGGCTTGTATTAGAAACAGCGTGAGCAGCAGAAGTAGGGAGGCGATTGTGCCCCTGTACTCGGCACTGGTGAGGCCACACCTGGAGTATTGCGTCCGGTTTTGGGCACCTCAATCCAAGAGAGATGTCGAGGTGCTGGAGCGAGTGCAGAGGAGGGCAACGAAGCTGGTGAAGGGCCTGGAAAACAAATCCTATGAAGAGCGGTTGAAGGAGCTGGGACTGTTTAGTATGAGGAAGAGGGGGCTGAGGGGAGACCTCGTCACTCCCTAAAACTACTTGAAAGGACACTGTAGAGAGGTCGGTGCTGGTCTCCTGGCACGGGTAGGTAATGACAGAACGAGAGGGAACGGCTTCAAGCTCCAACAGGGTAGGTTTAGACTGGACATTAGGAAAGAATGTTTCACAGAGGGAGTGGTCGGGCATTGGAACAGGCTACCCAGGGAGGTGGTCGAGTCACCATCCCTGGATGTGTTTAAGAACCGTCGAGATGTGGTGTTGGGGGATATGGTGTAGGGGAGAACTTTGTAGAGTAGGGTAGATGGTTGGACTCGATGATGCCAAGGGTCTCTTGCAACCTAGACGATTCTATGATTCTATGAAAAGCAGCCCCTTCCCCCGTTTCCCCTCCCGCCCTGGGGAGCTGGATCGGTGCAGCGGGACAGGAGGAAAAAAACCCAGCCCCGTTTTCCTGCAGGGACGCAAAGCTCCCCGATGTCTCTGTGGTGGATAAGGCGGCACCCCCGCCTGCCTTCCTGGACGCCGGCGGACTGGCTGCTGTCGCCCCCACGGCCCCCGGGGCCACGCGCAGAGCGCCGCGGCGTCCCTGGGGCTGGTTGCGGGGCGAACACCGGAGGTTTTTGGCGCCGAGGCGACGGCTGCGGCTGCCCGGACTGCGAGCGGGGACAGGGCAGAGAGCGGGAAGGCCTGCCCGCCGGTAAGTGGTCACGGTCCCTGGGTGGAGGGAAGCGGGCTGAGAGCGGTCACCGCTCATGGCCCCGGTGAGGTCTCAGAGGGGGACAAGGAAGGGGGCGTGGGCGCTGCCCGGTGCTTTCCGCCCGCTGCGGACCGGTCCGCAGCGATTTCTGGGCTGGCCGCCGTTTTCCCCCCGGCCCCCTCCGGTTCCGGAGCGGCTCGGCCCGCCCATACCGCGCGCCCATTGGTCGCGGTGCCGTAAGCGGCGTCCGTCCTCTAGGAGCCCCCGTCCCATTGGTCGATCGCGCCGTCAATCTCCAGCGCCTCCCAGTCCGGCCAATCGGAGCGCGGCAGGCGATCCGACCAATCGGAGCGGGGCGGTCGCGTTGTGATTGGCTCGTCCTCCTGTCAATCCGCCCGGGGGCGGTTGCCATGGTGAGGAAGCCCCGCCCCGTCGCGCATGCGCAGTAGTAAGGACGGCGCCGCCCTCACTACTGCGCATGCGCCACAGGGCGGGGCGTCCTCACCATGGCAACCGCCCCCTGGCGGATTGACAGGAGGACGAGCCAATCACAACGCGACCGCCGCGCTCCGATTGGTCGGATCGCCTGCCGCGCTCCGATTGGCCGGGGTGGGAGGCGCTGAAGATTGACGGCGCGACCGACCAATGGGACGGGCTCCCCGAGGACGGAAGCCGCTTCCGGCGCCGTGACCAATGGGCGCGCCGCATGGGCGGGCCGAGCCGCTCCGGAAGCGGAGGGGGCCGGGGGAAAATGGCGGCGCGCGCAGAAGCGGCTGCGGCGCGGCGCGGACCGGACCGGACCGCACCGCACCGCACCGGCGCGGGCGGAAAGCACCGGGCAGCCGGACAGCGTCGCGGTGCCGCTGGGCAGCGTCGCGAGGCAGCTGGACAGCGTCGAGGCCAGCGGGGGGGCGCGGGGAAGGCGGCCGGGGTCCCGAGGCGGCTCCGAGGGGAGACGGCGTTGCGGGGGGGCGGGCTGAGGCGTCTGGGGAGGTGCTCGCGGCTCCCGGGGCTGGCAAACGGGCTCGCGTGGCTGGTGTTGGGGCTTCAGCCGGAGAGGGAGTCGTGTGGCTTTGGGCTGAGGGGCGGGGGTGGAGTCCGGCGTTTTGGGGACTCGAGCAGAGGCTCAGCGGCTGGGTTTTGGGGCTCGGAAGGGGGCAGTAAGTGATGCGGTTTGGGGGCGGAGAGCAGAAGCCGTTTTGGCTGGTTTTGCAGGGGGGGTGGGCAGGAGGGCGTTGGGGGCTGCGGGGGAAAGCAGGGGCTGGGCGGGCTGCGGGGTGCTCAAACAGCAGGTGAGGTTTTCAAATCTGCAACTTGTAACTGTTGCAGCTTTATTCTGGCTTCCTCCATTTTTGCAAAAGCTTCTGTTGCTAGACAGAGCATTCCTCTGTGTATCAGCTACTTGAGCTAGTTTATTTCAATGCGTCTGATCAGGTTTGTCTGTTCAGCAAAGTGGCATTTAAAGGTGACGTTTCACCGGATGCCAGCGGCTGTGCCTTATTTCCAGTATAAAGATGTATTCCCCAAATATCAGAGTGGGATATAACAACTGCAGCTGGTCAAAAGTAACACTGAAATGCAAAATTTAGAATTTCTTTTTTCCCATTGGCTCCTCCTCAGTATGAACACAAAGTTAATTTCTATTCTTAATTCCTATTTATGCTACATATATGAAGGATGAACGCGAGGAAAGGAGACCATAAAATACTGGCCTATTGCTATTTGTATGCTGTGCTTTGAACAGAAGAGACAAAACTGTCCTTTTTGTGAAATAATACTGGCTGTATCAGTGCCGTCCTCGTGTTTTTATTCAAAAATGTGAGATTTGTTGCCCCGAATGGTGAGAGTAGTTTTTGTTAATGGAAGTCGCAAGAGGTTCTGCCACCTTAAAAACCATAGAATCATAGAATGGTTAGAATTGGAAGGGACCTTCAAGATCATCGTGTTGCAGCCCCCCTGCCTTGGGCAGGGACGCCTCCACTAGAGCGGGTTGCTCAAAGCCCCGTCCAGCCTGGCCTTAAACACTTCCAGGGATGGGGCATCCACAGCTTCCCCGGGCAACCTGTTCCAGTGCCTCACCACCCTCACGGTAAAGAATTTCCTCCTAATATCTAGTCTGAATCTCCCCTCTTCCGATTTAAAATCGTTACCCCTTGTCCTGTCGCTACCTTTCCCGACAGAGAGTCCCTCTCCGGCTCTCCCGTAGGCTCCCTTCAGATATTGGAAGGCTGCTCTGAGGTCTCCCCGGAGCCTTCTCTTCTCCAGGCTGAACAACCCCAGCTCTCTCAGTCTCTCTTCACAGGGGAGGTGCTCCGTCCCTCCGATGGTTTTCGTGGCCCTCCGCTGGGCCCCTTCCAACAGGTCCACGTCCTTCCCGTGTCGAGGACTCCAAAGCTGGACACCGTACTCCAGGTGGGGTCTCGCGTGCGCAGAGTAGAGGGGGGTAGAATCGCCTCCCGTGACCCGCTGGCCACGCTTCTCTTGATGCAGCCCAGGGTGGGGTTGGCTTTCTGGGCTGCCAGCGCGCGTTGCCGGCTCGTACTGATGTGTAATAATGCTACTGATGTACCGTTAGCAGCCTCGTGTTAAAAGAAGCAAGAAGCTGTAATATCCTTAATTTAGACAGTTTTTACGTGAAATGGTGCATCCTCACTGTTTTGTCACTTTCAGGAGCGAGCAATTGACCGAGAGCAGGAGAGAGACCTTTTCCAGCAAAGAGATAGGGAAGCCGGAACAACAGCTTAAGGTTCCACAAAGGATTCGGCCTGTCAGCGAGCATCAAACCGGAGAGGTAACGCGCGCTATTGCTTGTACTCAAGGGATCTAAATGGTACGCTGACAGCCGTTCGGATACCCTAGGGAAGCTGTTTTATGGTGTCCCTAACCTGCATCCGTTCGCAAGGCAGGAAAGGAAATCCCCCGAGATGAAAGGCTACGGTGTCGGGGGAACGTGGGGAAAGTGTGTTCTGGGTGTTTTTTGAGTCGGTCGGTTGGATGTTTTTAGTAGCAGACACACAGAAGCCTCGTAACTTTCAAAAAGACTCCCTCGCGTAACTTAATTTAGAAAATGGGGTTTTCAAAAGCCCGTGGAAACATTCAGGACTCCTGTAGCGATTCCCCCTGCTCTTGCGTCCTTTTGTGACATCCTGTTGGTAGCACGGGTACGGGCACCGCAGGAACGCAGTGACCAAGGGGTCACAGCCGAGACGTAGCGGCGCTCTCTGCGTGCGCCTCCCCGGGAGACGTCTGTCTCCCCTGAAACAATCTGGTGACCGCAGAAGGGCAGCTCGAGGAAGTCACAGCAACCTCTTAGGCCCAGCAAAAGCCAGAAAAGCGACAGCGGTGCAAACGCTGTGTATTGTGAAGCTTTTTGCCTGTTTTGTTTGGTGACCTTTGGGTCAATTAAACTGCATTTTATTTTTTGGTGGGTTTTCTCCTGTCTTGCTTTTAGAGCAAGGCTGATATTTTTGCGTGATTCTCTCGCCCGATTTTCAGTCTTCAGCTTCTTCTCAGGTGGCACTGCGATTTTCAAAGAAAAGCTCTTCCTTTCGGTTCAGTTCAGTTGCTGTCGTTCGGTTCTTAAATGGTAGCAACGTTTAGTATTCTATATTAGATAGTTTATGACCACAGACAGTAATGGGACATACATGGATAGACGTGAAATGTAAGTTGTCAAAATATTTATTGCCCTACAATTCTCGGAGGTAGGGGTGTGTTTCCTGGGGTTTCAAAATCTATTTCACTAAAAAGGTTTGTAACAAATCCTGCAAAGTGTTCAGCCCGTACCGGGCGACCTGGCTGTCGTCAGCCTCTGCGTACAAGGAGTGGTGGGCCATTAGCCGAATGTGTGTTAACCGACACGCGTGGAGCAATTCCGCATCCGTCTGCTTCTGTGGCAAAGCGGGTGCCCGCTCCTGTCCTACGGACACGTTCCACAGAGGGGGGAGGCACAATTAGTTTTCCTGAATCCGGGATGTTCGTTTTGAGTTCGTTTTGTGATGCGTCTCCTCATAATTTGAGGCATGGGCAGCGTGTGAATTCCTAGTTAAAATTCTCACAGTTAAAAAGGCAAAACTTCTCCCGAGAAAAAAAATTTCAAATTTGATTGCATAATGAAACGAGGCCTGTTTTTCTGCACAGAAACGATTTGTGCAAATCGTCCTGAATTACAAGCGTGTATACCCAGATGTGTACACTCCAAGTTGGCAGATAGGCTGCAGCAGCAATGTAAAGCATGCTTTAAGGTGAAAGATGGCTGTAACTGTGATGAAAACTTTAAGGTTCGTACTAGATGCTTTTAAAGTAGGATTTTTAACAGGCAGGCGCAGCGGCAATTTTAGAGCTGAGTGGTGCCGAATATTACCCATTTACAGACAGAATTCTCGGTACTGTCTTAGATTTACATCGAATTTCTATCAAATGAGCCACCTAGCCTTCCTATATAGTATATTTTGGTGCCCCGATATTACTTGGCGTATTTCATAAGTATACCTTTTATGGCCGTTTCTCGTGCTTTTCCGAGAGAGCTGCTTTACTTTTTCATAGTTGCACGGTTTTTGAATGCCTCTTCTGCCTTTCAGATCTTCTCTTTCTCCTACGCCTTAAATATTCGTACAAGAACAGGCAGAAAATGTTATGTGCAGCTGTAACGTGCTTTGGGGTTTTTTTTGGTAGGATGAAATGGAAATACTGGGACTGGCGATCCAGAAGTCTGAAGAAGCCACCGTAAAGGACCGTCCCAGTGACTACCGTCGAGTTAGGATTATTAAAAGCACCAAAGCGACACGCTCGTAGAGATGGGGACTACCTCTGGACACGTGTTAATCCCGGTCAGGTGTCCTCGGGATACAGATGGTCTGCGCTTCCTGCTCTGACAAGACAGAAGTGATGAGCTTCAGGATGAGCTCCTGAAGACAAGAAAGAGGCCAGGTGCCGGGGTTCTTGTCTCTTTCTTTGTTTGTTTGTTTGTTTTGGGCGGGGGGTGGCGGGCGGGCGTGTGGGCGTGTGGCTTCCAAAACAGGGTGCGCGGTTGACTGCAGGTGGCAGCCTGCAGAGCTCTTTTGCTGCCTGACCTCGCCTTTTCTTTGTCACTCCTCTTTCATGGCATCTGCGCTGAAAGCCGGGGCGGTCAACGAAGAGACGTGGACAAAACGGGACGAACCGGCGCCGCTTCTGCCTGTTTTCCAGGCTTTGCCACGAACCAAGGAGCATCATCAGCCTCGTCACTGGTGGCGGCGAGTCCTGAGGTGGCTTAGGTGAGTCGAGCCTTCCAGGAACGTCCGTTGTCCGTAGCCTACGGCGTGTCATTTGGACGTCAGTCGGAAGGAGGTTTCCCTTTCTGAAAGGGCACCGGTTTCTCGTGCCAAGCGGTTGCCTCTCCTGAAGTTCCCACGAGAGGGGATCCTCGGAGACGATGCGCTGGGCAGCAGAAGTCATCAGCGAGGAGACGTCGCGCGCTCTATTAAATAGGGACAAAAAGAAAGACGATGTCCTTCCAAAGGCCCGAGCGCGGCACCTCTTCCGACGGCCGATGGCATGGCCGGCCTTTGGGCTCTGGGTCCCCCGTAACAGCGGGGACACGGCCAAACCCTGTTCCTCTGCGTGTTCGGCACAGCCAAAAGCCTTGGCCGGTCCGCCGGTCGTTTTCGGTAGCCTGGTGGATCGCGGCACCGGGGATTGGATTTCCCCCCGCCAAAAGTACAGCCGTTTGGGGAATCTCTTACCTTCCTGGTTTTTTCTATCGTAAAGGAGACTTTAAAAAAAGGGTTAAAGTCGTATAACGTGCAAACTGACTTGCAGGCTTTAAACGGCAACCGTCCACCGGCTGTAGCCTACAGCGTCTTAGGCGTCCCTAAGCGGCGAGGTATTTGTTCCAAATCTTTGAAAAGAGAGGCGACTGAAGGTAACGGGTTGGGTTTTTGGTTGGGTTTTTTTTCTAGTTTTTTTGTTTTTTGTTTTTCCCCCCCCTTTTCTTTAGGCGGAGCGCTCTGAAGAACCTGATTTCTGCCTGGCTTTCAGCGTCGCGTTTCCCCGGCAGTGCGGTAGCATCTCTCTCGGGCAGTGCCGCCGGCCAGATGTCCCTCCTCCTTGGGTAGGAGAGAAAGCAGCCCCCGGTCAAATGACAACTGCGCGTTCTGGAGACGGAGAGCGCAACGGTGGGGGTTCGGAGCTGTGCCAGTTGAATTAGCGCCGAAGAAAAAGTCCGAGGCTTTTCTAGCGTGAGTATTTTTCTTGGCCATATCTAAACGCGCGCAGAGCTTTCCAGCGGCAGGGAAAGGGAAGGGAGGAGGCGCTTCCCCCCAGCGGGCGGAGGGTTTGTTACGCTGTTAGGCTGAGAAGGTGTTGCAAGTGGCACGGGTCAGTCTGAATAGGGACCTGAAGCGTCGGGATGGCTCCGGCTTTGGCAGGCCGTGCCGTCTTTGGAGCGGAGCTGTTTCCCCGCAATCCTCCTGTAGCTCAGCTCCTGTCCTGTCCCTCGGCCGGAGGGAATTCCTCTACTCTCTTCGGTGCTCTTTCGTTTGATGATGCTGATCTCCGGTTGGGGTTTGCTGTTTGTTTTGCAGGTGCCTCGTTGTCCGCGTCTCGTGCTGCTCGACAGATGCCCCGGCCCGGGTTTGCAGCCGGTGGTGGAGCCGCCTGAGGGGAAGGGGCCAGCCCTGGGTCTGGTCGTTCGGTGCATTTTTTGGGACGAATTAAAAAAACCGGTGTGTGTGTGTGGGGGGGTGGTGGTGTGATGATGTCATTTGGGGCAGCCGGATGTCAGCGGGGGAGCGACGGTGCGGCGGAGGAGCAGGTGAGTGGGGGTTAAGTGGGGTTCCCCCCACAAGAGGGTGGGTCACGGCCCCCAAACGCCTGAAAACTTGGTGCGGGGCAGGTGGTTGGGGTTTTGGGCGGTGGTGTTTAAAAAATGTTAAAAGCTGTATATGTGGGGGTGAGGCATTGGAGTAGAGAACAATCTCTCATTTTTCTGTGTGTTGAAAAATAATATTCCCTTACGTATATAAAAGGAGTTCAAAATACCAACCCGTATCTCTAAGGATTCTGTATTATTTAATGGGAGTTTAGACGACGGAAAGATTTTTTTAAAAGATTTATTTATAAAGAGAGATTGAAGCGTCAAAGCGGATGTCTGGACAGGTCGCTAGTCCAATTGGATGTTGTCTATCTATCGTGCGTGTTAATCTGTAAGTCTAAACAGATGTGACTCTTAGCAGACGTTCTGTCGAAGTGTATCAAGAGCATCCCTTTTCCCTAAGTCTTACCCACGGGTCGGTCAGTGCGGAGGCGTAAACGCCTGTGCTGTAGATGGTTCCAGACTGCAAAGAGAGCCTATCGCTAGAAGGGATTTCCAAACTGGCCCTCCCCTCTGCTCTCTCTTGCCGGCGTCCAAGCGCTTTCAAAAGCGCTTTAAGCAGGAGTGTTGATTCCCAGGAGGATAGGGAAGCTCTACAGAGAGACTTAGGTAGATTGGATCGTTGGGCCAACATCAGTGGTATGCGTTTCAACAAGGGCAAGTGCCAGGTTCTGCGCGTGGGCCACAATAACCCCGAGCAGCGCTACAGGCTTGGGGAAATGTGGCTGGAAAACCACCTGGAAGAAAGAGACCTGGGGGTTCTAATGGACAAGCAGCTGAACGTGAGCCGGCAGTGTGCCCAGGTGGCCACGAAAGCCAACGGCATCCTGGCTTGTATTAGAAACAGCGTGAGCAGCAGAAGTAGGGAGGCGATTGTGCCCCTGTACTCGGCACTGGTGAGGCCACACCTGGAGTATTGCGTCCGGTTTTGGGCACCTCAATCCAAGAGAGATGTCGAGGTGCTGGAGCGAGTGCAGAGGAGGGCAACGAAGCTGGTGAAGGGCCTGGAAAACAAATCCTATGAAGAGCGGTTGAAGGAGCTGGGACTGTTTAGTATGAGGAAGAGGGGGCTGAGGGGAGACCTCGTCACTCCCTAAAACTACTTGAAAGGACACTGTAGAGAGGTCGGTGCTGGTCTCCTGGCACGGGTAGGTAATGACAGAACGAGAGGGAACGGCTTCAAGCTCCAACAGGGTAGGTTTAGACTGGACATTAGGAAAGAATGTTTCACAGAGGGAGTGGTCGGGCATTGGAACAGGCTACCCAGGGAGGTGGTCGAGTCACCATCCCTGGATGTGTTTAAGAACCGTCGAGATGTGGTGTTGGGGGATATGGTGTAGGGGAGAACTTTGTAGAGTAGGGTAGATGGTTGGACTCGATGATGCCAAGGGTCTCTTGCAACCTAGACGATTCTATGATTCTATGAAAAGCAGCCCCTTCCCCCGTTTCCCCTCCCGCCCTGGGGAGCTGGATCGGTGCAGCGGGACAGGAGGAAAAAAACCCAGCCCCGTTTTCCTGCAGGGACGCAAAGCTCCCCGATGTCTCTGTGGTGGATAAGGCGGCACCCCCGCCTGCCTTCCTGGACGCCGGCGGACTGGCTGCTGTCGCCCCCACGGCCCCCGGGGCCACGCGCAGAGCGCCGCGGCGTCCCTGGGGCTGGTTGCGGGGCGAACACCGGAGGTTTTTGGCGCCGAGGCGACGGCTGCGGCTGCCCGGACTGCGAGCGGGGACAGGGCAGAGAGCGGGAAGGCCTGCCCGCCGGTAAGTGGTCACGGTCCCTGGGTGGAGGGAAGCGGGCTGAGAGCGGTCACCGCTCATGGCCCCGGTGAGGTCTCAGAGGGGGACAAGGAAGGGGGCGTGGGCGCTGCCCGGTGCTTTCCGCCCGCTGCGGACCGGTCCGCAGCGATTTCTGGGCTGGCCGCCGTTTTCCCCCCGGCCCCCTCCGGTTCCGGAGCGGCTCGGCCCGCCCATACCGCGCGCCCATTGGTCGCGGTGCCGTAAGCGGCGTCCGTCCTCTAGGAGCCCCCGTCCCATTGGTCGATCGCGCCGTCAATCTCCAGCGCCTCCCAGTCCGGCCAATCGGAGCGCGGCAGGCGATCCGACCAATCGGAGCGGGGCGGTCGCGTTGTGATTGGCTCGTCCTCCTGTCAATCCGCCCGGGGGCGGTTGCCATGGTGAGGAAGCCCCGCCCCGTCGCGCATGCGCAGTAGTAAGGACGGCGCCGCCCTCACTACTGCGCATGCGCCACCGGGCGGGGCGTCCTCACCATGGCAACCGCCCCCTGGCGGATTGACAGGAGGACGAGCCAATCACAACGCGACCGCCGCGCTCCGATTGGTCGGATCGCCTGCCGCGCTCCGATTGGCCGGGGTGGGAGGCGCTGAAGATTGACGGCGCGACCGACCAATGGGACGGGCTCCCCGAGGACGGAAGCCGCTTCCGGCGCCGTGACCAATGGGCGCGCCGCATGGGCGGGCCGAGCCGCTCCGGAAGCGGAGGGGGCCGGGGGAAAATGGCGGCGCGCGCAGAAGCGGCTGCGGCGCGGCGCGGACCGGACCGGACCGCACCGCACCGCACCGCACCGGCGGAAAGCACCGGGCAGCCGGACAGCGTCGCGGTGCCGCTGGGCAGCGTCGCGGTGCCGCTGGGCAGCGTCGCGGTGCCGCTGGGCAGCGTCGCGAGGCAGCTGGACAGCGTCGAGGCCAGCGGGGGGGCGCGGGGAAGGCGGCCGGGGTCCCGAGGCGGCTCCGAGGGCAGACGGCGTTGCGGGGGGGCGGGCTGAGGCGTCTGGGGAGGTGCTCGCGGCTCCCGGGGCTGGCAAACGGGCTCGCGTGGCTGGTGTTGGGGCTTCAGCCGGAGAGGGAGTCGTGTGGCTTTGGGCTGAGGGGCGGGGGTGGAGTCCGGCGTTTTGGGGACTCGAGCAGAGGCTCAGCGGCTGGGTTTTGGGGCTCGGAAGGGGGCAGTAAGTGATGCGGTTTGGGGGCGGAGAGCAGAAGCCGTTTTGGCTGGTTTTGCAGGGGGGGTGGGCAGGAGGGCGTTGGGGGCTGCGGGGGAAAGCAGGGGCTGGGCGGGCTGCGGGGTGCTCAAACAGCAGGTGAGGTTTTCAAATCTGCAACTTGTAACTGTTGCAGCTTTATTCTGGCTTCCTCCATTTTTGCAAAAGCTTCTGTTGCTAGACAGAGCATTCCTCTGTGTATCAGCTACTTGAGCTAGTTTATTTCAATGCGTCTGATCAGGTTTGTCTGTTCAGCAAAGTGGCATTTAAAGGTGACGTTTCACCGGATGCCAGCGGCTGTGCCTTATTTCCAGTATAAAGATGTATTCCCCAAATATCAGAGTGGGATATAACAACTGCAGCTGGTCAAAAGTAACACTGAAATGCAAAATTTAGAATTTCTTTTTTCCCATTGGCTCCTCCTCAGTATGAACACAAAGTTAATTTCTATTCTTAATTCCTATTTATGCTACATATATGAAGGATGAACGCGAGGAAAGGAGACCATAAAATACTGGCCTATTGCTATTTGTATGCTGTGCTTTGAACAGAAGAGACAAAACTGTCCTTTTTGTGAAATAATACTGGCTGTATCAGTGCCGTCCTCGTGTTTTTATTCAAAAATGTGAGATTTGTTGCCCCGAATGGTGAGAGTAGTTTTTGTTAATGGAAGTCGCAAGAGGTTCTGCCACCTTAAAAACCATAGAATCATAGAATGGTTAGAATTGGAAGGGACCTTCAAGATCATCGTGTTGCAGCCCCCCTGCCTTGGGCAGGGACGCCTCCACTAGAGCGGGTTGCTCAAAGCCCCGTCCAGCCTGGCCTTAAACACTTCCAGGGATGGGGCATCCACAGCTTCCCCGGGCAACCTGTTCCAGTGCCTCACCACCCTCACGGTAAAGAATTTCCTCCTAATATCTAGTCTGAATCTCCCCTCTTCCGATTTAAAATCGTTACCCCTTGTCCTGTCGCTACCTTTCCCGACAGAGAGTCCCTCTCCGGCTCTCCCGTAGGCTCCCTTCAGATATTGGAAGGCTGCTCTGAGGTCTCCCCGGAGCCTTCTCTTCTCCAGGCTGAACAACCCCAGCTCTCTCAGTCTCTCTTCACAGGGGAGGTGCTCCGTCCCTCCGATGGTTTTCGTGGCCCTCCGCTGGGCCCCTTCCAACAGGTCCACGTCCTTCCCGTGTCGAGGACTCCAAAGCTGGACACCGTACTCCAGGTGGGGTCTCGCGTGCGCAGAGTAGAGGGGGGTAGAATCGCCTCCCGTGACCCGCTGGCCACGCTTCTCTTGATGCAGCCCAGGGTGGGGTTGGCTTTCTGGGCTGCCAGCGCGCGTTGCCGGCTCGTACTGACGTGTAATAATGCTACTGATGTACCGTTAGCAGCCTCGTGTTAAAAGAAGCAAGAAGCTGTAATATCCTTAATTTAGACAGTTTTTACGTGAAATGGTGCATCCTCACTGTTTTGTCACTTTCAGGAGCGAGCAATTGACCGAGAGCACGAGAGAGACCTTTTCCAGCAAGAGATAGGGAAGCCGGAACAACAGCTTAAGGTTCCACAAAGGATTCGGCCTGTCAGCGAGCATCAAACCGGAGAGGTAACGCGCGCTATTGCTTGTACTCAAGGGATCTAAATGGTACGCTGACAGCCGTTCGGATACCCTAGGGAAGCTGTTTTATGGTGTCCCTAACCTGCATCCGTTCGCAAGGCAGGAAAGGAAATCCCCCGAGATGAAAGGCTACGGTGTCGGGGGAACGTGGGGAAAGTGTGTTCTGGGTGTTTTTTGAGTCGGTCGGTTGGATGTTTTTAGTAGCAGACACACAGAAGCCTCGTAACTTTCAAAAAGACTCCCTCGCGTAACTTAATTTAGAAAATGGGGTTTTCAAAAGCCCGTGGAAACATTCAGGACTCCTGTAGCGATTCCCCCTGCTCTTGCGTCCTTTTGTGACATCCTGTTGGTAGCACGGGTACGGGCACCGCAGGAACGCAGTGACCAAGGGGTCACAGCCGAGACGTAGCGGCGCTCTCTGCGTGCGCCTCCCCGGGAGACGTCTGTCTCCCCTGAAACAATCTGGTGACCGCAGAAGGGCAGCTCGAGGAAGTCACAGCAACCTCTTAGGCCCAGCAAAAGCCAGAAAAGCGACAGCGGTGCAAACGCTGTGTATTGTGAAGCTTTTTGCCTGTTTTGTTTGGTGACCTTTGGGTCAATTAAACTGCATTTTATTTTTTGGTGGGTTTTCTCCTGTCTTGCTTTTAGAGCAAGGCTGATATTTTTGCGTGATTCTCTCGCCCGATTTTCAGTCTTCAGCTTCTTCTCAGGTGGCACTGCGATTTTCAAAGAAAAGCTCTTCCTTTCGGTTCAGTTCAGTTGCTGTCGTTCGGTTCTTAAATGGTAGCAACGTTTAGTATTCTATATTAGATAGTTTATGACCACAGACAGTAATGGGACATACATGGATAGACGTGAAATGTAAGTTGTCAAAATATTTATTGCCCTACAATTCTCGGAGGTAGGGGTGTGTTTCCTGGGGTTTCAAAATCTATTTCACTAAAAAGGTTTGTAACAAATCCTGCAAAGTGTTCAGCCCGTACCGGGCGACCTGGCTGTCGTCAGCCTCTGCGTACAAGGAGTGGTGGGCCATTAGCCGAATGTGTGTTAACCGACACGCGTGGAGCAATTCCGCATCCGTCTGCTTCTGTGGCAAAGCGGGTGCCCGCTCCTGTCCTACGGACACGTTCCACAGAGGGGGGAGGCACAATTAGTTTTCCTGAATCCGGGATGTTCGTTTTGAGTTTGTTTTGTGATGCGTCTCCTCATAATTTGAGGCATGGGCAGCGTGTGAATTCCTAGTTAAAATTCTCACAGTTAAAAAGGCAAAACTTCTCCCGAGAAAAAAAATTTCAAATTTGATTGCATAATGAAACGAGGCCTGTTTTTCTGCACAGAAACGATTTGTGGGAATCGTCCTGAATTACAAGCGTGTATACCCAGATGTGTACACTCCAAGTTGGCAGATAGGCTGCAGCAGCAATGTAAAGCATGCTTTAAGGTGAAAGATGGCTGTAACTGTGATGAAAACTTTAAGGTTCGTACTAGATGCTTTTAAAGTAGGATTTTTAACAGGCAGGCGCAGCGGCAATTTTAGAGCTGAGTGGTGCCGAATATTACCCATTTACAGACAGAATTCTCGGTACTGTCTTAGATTTACATCGAATTTCTATCAAATGAGCCACCTAGCCTTCCTATATAGTATATTTTGGTGCCCCGATATTACTTGGCGTATTTCATAAGTATACCTTTTATGGCCGTTTCTCGTGCTTTTCCGAGAGAGCTGCTTTACTTTTTCATAGTTGCACGGTTTTTGAATGCCTCTTCTGCCTTTCAGATCTTCTCTTTCTCCTACGCCTTAAATACTCGTACAAGAACAGGCAGAAGATGTTATGTGCAGCTGTAACGTGCTTTGGGGTTTTTTTTGGTAGGATGAAATGGAAATACTGGGACTGGCGATCCAGAAGTCTGAAGAAGCCACCGTAAAGGACCGTCCCAGTGACTACCGTCGAGTTAGGATTATTAAAAGCACCAAAGCGACACGCTCGTAGAGATGGGGACTACCTCTGGACACGTGTTAATCCCGGTCAGGTGTCCTCGGGATACAGATGGTCTGCGCTTCCTGCTCTGACAAGACAGAAGCGATGAGCTTCAGGATGAGCTCCTGAAGACAAGAAAGAGGCCAGGTGCCGGGGTTCTTGTCTCTTTGTTTGTTTGTTTGTTTGTTTGTTTTGGGCGGGGGGTGGCGGGCGGGCGGGCGTGTGGCTTCCAAAACAGGGTGCGCGGTTGACTGCAGGTGGCAGCCTGCAGAGCTCTTTTGCTGCCTGACCTCGCCTTTTCTTTGTCACTCCTCTTTCATGGCATCTGCGCTGAAAGCCGGGGCGGTCAACGAAGAGACGTGGACAAAACGGGACGAACCGGCGCCGCTTCTGCCTGTTTTCCAGGCTTTGCCACGAACCAAGGAGCATCATCAGCCTCGTCACTGGTGGCGGCGAGTCCTGAGGTGGCTTAGGTGAGTCGAGCCTTCCAGGAACGTCCGTTGTCCGTAGCCTACGGCGTGTCATTTGGACGTCAGTCGGAAGGAGGTTTCCCTTTCTGAAAGGGCACCGGTTTCTCGTGCCAAGCGGTTGCCTCTCCTGAAGTTCCCACGAGAGGGGATCCTCGGAGACGATGCGCTGGGCAGCAGAAGTCATCAGCGAGGAGACGTCGCGCGCTCTATTAAATAGGGACAAAAAGAAAGACGATGTCCTTCCAAAGGCCCGAGCGCGGCACCTCTTCCGACGGCCGATGGCATGGCCGGCCTTTGGGCTCTGGGTCCCCCGTAACAGCGGGGACACGGCCAAACCCTGTTCCTCTGCGTGTTCGGCACAGCCAAAAGCCTTGGCCGGTCCGCCGGTCGTTTTCGGTAGCCTGGTGGATCGCGGCACCGGGGATTGGATTTCCCCCCGCCAAAAGTACAGCCGTTTGGGGAATCTCTTACCTTCCTGGTTTTTTCTATCGTAAAGGAGACTTTAAAAAAAGGGTTAAAGTCGTATAACGTGCAAACTGACTTGCAGGCTTTAAACGGCAACCGTCCACCGGCTGTAGCCTACAGCGTCTTAGGCGTCCCTAAGCGGCGAGGTATTTGTTCCAAATCTTTGAAAAGAGAGGCGACTGAAGGTAACGGGTTGGGTTTTTGGTTGGGTTTTTTTTTCGGGTTTTGTTGTTGTTGTTTTTGTTTTTGTTTTTTGTTTTTTCCCCCCCGTGCTCTTTAGGCAGAGTGCTCTGAAGAACCTGATTTCTGCCTGGCTTTCAGCGTCGCGTTTCCCCGGCAGTGCGGTAGCATCTCTCTCGGGCAGTGCCGCCGGCCAGATGTCCCTCCTCCTTGGGTAGGAGAGAAAGCAGCCCCCGGTCAAATGACAACTGCGCGTTCTGGAGACGGAGAGCGCAACGGTGGGGGTTCGGAGCTGTGCCAGTTGAATTAGCGTCGAAGAAAAAGTCCGAGGCTTTTCTAGCGTGAGTATTTTTCTTGGCCGTATCTAAACGCGCGCAGAGCTTTCCAGCGGCAGGGAAAGGGAAGGGAGGAGGCGCTTCCCCCCAGCGGGCGGAGGGTTTGTTACGCTGTTAGGCTGAGAAGGTGTTGCAAGTGGCACGGGTCAGTCTGAATAGGGACCTGAAGCGTCGGGATGGCTCCGGCTTTGGCAGGCCGTGCCGCCTTTGGAGCGGAGCTGTTTCCCCGCAATCCTCCTGTAGCTCAGCTCCTGTCCTGTCCGTGGCCGGAGGGAATTCCTCTACTCTCTTCGGTGCTCTTTCGTTTGATGATGCTGATCTCCGGTTGGGGTTTGCTGTTTGTTTTGCAGGTGCCTCGTTGTCCGCGTCTCGTGCTGCTCGACAGATGCCCCGGCCCGGGTTTGCAGCCGGTGGTGGAGCCGCCTGAGGGGAAGGGGCCAGCCCTGGGTCTGGTCGTTCGGTGCATTTTTTGGGGCGAATTAAAAAAACCGGTGTGTGTGTGGGGGGGTGGTGGTGTGATGATGTCATTTGGGGCAGCCGGATGTCAGCAGGGGAGCGACGGTGCGGCGGAGGAGCAGGTGAGTGGGGGTTAAGTGGGGTTCCCCCCACAAGAGGGTGGGTCACGGCCCCCAAACGCCTGAAAACTTGGTGCGGGGCAGGTGGTTGGGGTTTTGGGCGGTGGTGTTTAAAAGCTGTATATGCGGGGGTGAGGCACTGGAGTAGAGAAAAATCTCTCATTTTTCTGTGTGTTGAAAAATAATATTCCCCTACGTATATAAAAGGAGTTCAAAATACCAACCCGTATCTCTAAGGATTCTGTATTATTTAATGGGAGTTTAGACGACGGAAAGATTTTTTTAAAAGATTTATTTATAAAGAGAGATTGAAGCGTCAAAGCGGATGTCTGGACAGGTCGCTAGTCTAATTGGATGTTGTCTATCGTGCGTGTTAATCTGTAAGTCTAAACAGATGTGACTCTTAGCAGACGTTCTGTCGAAGTGTATCAAGAGCATCCCTTTTCCCTAAGTCTTACCCACGGGTCGGTCAGTGCGGAGGCGTAAACGCCTGTGCTGTAGATGGTTCCAGACTGCAAAGAGAGCCTATCGCTAGAAGGGATTTCCAAACTGGCCCTCCCCTCTGCTCTCTCTTGCCGGCGTCCAAGCGCTTTCAAAAGCGCTTTAAGCAGGAGTGTTGATTCCCAGGAGGATAGGGAAGCTCTACAGAGAGACTTAGGTAGATTGGATCGTTGGGCCAACATCAGTGGTATGCGTTTCAAGAAGGGCAAGTGCCAGGTTCTGCGCGTGGGCCACAATAACCCCGAGCAGCGCTACAGGCTTGGGGAAACGTGGCTGGAAAACCACCTGGAAGAAAGAGACCTGGGGGTTCTAATGGACAAGCGGCTGAACGTGAGCCGTCAGTGTGCCCAGGTGGCCACGAAAGCCAACGGCATCCTGGCTTGTATTAGAAACAGCGTGAGCAGCAGAAGTAGGGAGGCGATTGTGCCCCTGTACTCGGCACTGGTGAGGCCACACCTGGAGTATTGCGTCCGGTTTTGGGCACCTCAATCCAAGAGAGATGTCGAGGTGCTGGAGCGAGTGCAGAGGAGGGCAACGAAGCTGGTGAAGGGCCTGGAAAACAAATCCTATGAAGAGCGGTTGAAGGAGCTGGGACTGTTTAGTATGAGGAAGAGGAGGCTGAGGGGGGACCTCATCGCTCTCTACAGCTACTTGAGAGGACACTGTAGAGAGGTTGGTGCTGGTCTCTTGGCACGGGTAGGTAATGACAGAATGAGAGGGAACGGCTTCAAGCTCCAACAGGGTAGGTTTAGACTGGACATTAGGAAAGAATGTTTCACAGAGGGAGTGGTCAGGCATTGGAACAGGCTACCCAGGGAGGTGGTCGAGTCACCATCCCTGGATGTGTTTAAGAACCGTTGAGATGTGGTGTTGGGGGATATGGTGTAGGGGAGAACTTTGTAGAGTAGGGTAGATGGTTGGACTCGATGATGCCAAGGGTCTCTTCCAACCTAGACGATTCTATGAAAAGCAGCCCCTTCCCCCGTTTCCCCTCCCGCCCTGGGGAGCTGGATCGGTGCAGCGGGACAGGAGGAAAAAAACCCAGCCCCGTTTTCCTGCAGGGACGCAAAGCTCCCCGATGTCTCTGTGGTGGATAAGGCGGCACCCCCGCCTGCCTTCCTGGACGCCGGCGGACTGGCTGCTGTCGCCCCCACGGCCCCCGGGGCCACGCGCAGAGCGCCGCGGCGTCCCTGGGGCTGGTTGCGGGGCGAACACCGGAGGTTTTTGGCGCCGAGGCGACGGCTGCGGCTGCCCGGACTGCGAGCGGGGACAGGGCAGAGAGCGGGAAGCCTTGCCCGCCGGTAAGTGGTCACGGTGCCCGGGTGGAGGGAAGCGGGCTGAGAGCGGTCACCGCTCATGGCCCCGGTGAGGTCTCAGACGGGGACAAGGAAGGGGGCGCGGGCGCTGCCCGGCTGCCCGGTGCTTTCCGCCCGCTGCGGTCCGGTCCGCAGCGATTTCTGAGCTGGCCGCCGTTTTCCCCCGGCCCCCTCCGGTTCCGGAGCGGCTCGGTCCGCCCATACCGCGCGCCCATTGGTCGCGGTGCCGTAAGCGGCGTCCGTCCTCTAGGAGCCCCCGTCCCATTGGTCGGTCGCGCCGTCAATCTCCAGCGCCTCCCAGTCCGGCCAATCGGAGCGCGGCAGGCGATCCGACCAATCGGAGCGCGGCGGTCGCGTTGTGATTGGCTCGTCCTCCTGTCAATCCGCCCGGGGGCGGTTGCCGTGGTGAGGAAGCCCCGCCCGGTCGCGCATGCGCAGTAGTAAGGGCGGCGCTGTGCTCGCTGTTGCCGCCTTGTGGACAAAACGCGGTACTGCACGTACGCGGGTACGGGGCGGGGGGGGGGTGGGGGCGCGCATGCCCAGTAGAAAGGGGGGCGCTGCGCTCGCCGCCGCTGCCGCCCGTGCCAGCAGAAACCGGCGCTGCAGCTCGGGGGGCGCCGTGGGGGGGGGGGAAGGCGGAGCCGAGGGAGGTTCCATTTTCCCCAAATTGGGGAAAATTATTCAATTTGGGGATTTTTCAGTGCTTTTCCGCAACGGAGAAGTCTTCAGGGTTTTGTTAGGGTTTTTCTTGCCCTTCCCCGCCGCCGGGGACGGCGCCCATGCGGGGGCTGACGCTGCAGAACCGTAAATTGAAGCCCCAAATTGAACCCCGAATATGAATAACATTTTCCCCAATTTGGGGAAAAGGGAACCTTCCCCGGTCCCGCCTCGCCCCGCTCCCCGAGCCACAGCGCCGGTTTCCGCTGGCACGGAGGGCGGCGAGCACAGCGCCGCCCTTACTACTGCGCATGCGCGACCGGGCGGGGCTTCCTCACCACGGCAACCGCCCCCGGGCGGATTGACAGGAGGACGAGCCAATCACAGCGCGGCCGCCGCGCTCCGATTGGTCGGATCGCCTGCCGCGCTCCGATTGGCCGGACTGGGAGGCGCTGGAGATTGACGGCGCGACCGACCAATGGGACGGGGGCTCCTCGAGGACGGACGCCGCTTCCGGCCCCGTGGCCAATGGGCGCGCCGCATGGGCGGGCCGAGCTGCTCCGGAAGCGGAGGGGGCCGGAGGAAAATGGCGGCGCGCACAGAAGCGGCTGCGGCGCGGCGCGGACCGCACCGGACCGGACCGGACCGGCGCGGGCGGAAAGCACCGGGCAGCCGGTCAGCGTCGCGGTGCCGCTGGACAGCGTCGAGGATAGCGGGGGGGCGCGGGGAAGGCGGCCGGGGTCCCTAGGCGGCTCCGAGGGGAGACGGCGTTGCGGGGGGGCGGGCTGAGGCGTCTGGGGAGGTGCTCGCGACTCTCGCGGCTGGCAAACGGGCTCGCGTGGTTGGTGTTGGGGCTTCAGCCGGAGAGGGAGTCGTGTGGCTTTGGGCTGAGGAGCGGGGGTGGAGTCCGGCATTTTGGGGACTTGAGCAGAGGCTCATCGGCTGGGTTTTGGGGTTCGGAAGTGGGCAGTAAGTGATGCGGTTTGGGGGCGGAGAGCAGAAGCCGTTTTGGCTGGTTCTGCACGGGGGGTGGGCAGGAGGGCGTTGGGGGCTGCGGGGGAAAGCGGGGGCTGGGCGGGCTGCAGGGAGGCTCCCTGGAGGCGGAGGGTCTGGTCACATCAGACCCCGAAGTTAGGGAGGCCGGCACACACCTGCCTGAACTCAACCTGTGAGGTAGTCTGTGGGGGGAAAAGGCGCTTTTCAGACCCCACATGCCCTCTTTGGGTCTAGCTCTTAGAATAGTTAATAGTTAATGAGTCGTACAAACCGGTTAATATTTCTGCCACCTATGACGGTGATATTTAATTGTATTGTTTATTTCGTTGTATTCTATTGTAATTGATGTTTAATTGCTGAGATATGAGGGTGACTGAGTGATGCCCTGGTCGAAAGGCCAGAGCAGTGTAAACAGCCGGAGCTTGCCGAGAGTAGGAGCTGAAATGGACTGGTGCAGAGCAGGGGCTTGCATTAGCCAGAGCTGGGGCAAGCAGGAGGTGCAGCGAGATGAAGTGCCTGCTGCCTAAATAGGTCTGACTCTTAACAGATATTCTATTTCAATGTAACAAGAGAATTTATGCACGGTTATTGCTTCGGGGAGTGTGGGGGGGTTGGCCCTGTCCCTTCTTCAGGGGATTGTGGAAAAGGGCTATGGGCGGGGCCCGGATGTGGTGGGCGCGGCCCGGGTCTGGTGGGCGGGGTCAGGGGTTGGTTGGCGGGCCCCGGCATTAATAAGCCACAGCCCCTTGTCAGGGAGCTCAGTCTGCCCTGGGTTGTCTTTGGGGTCAGAGCTTTGCTGTGTCTTGAGTCAATTGTAGCCTCGGGGCTGGCTCAGCTGTGGGAGCAGGTGTGTTTGGGCATCTAGAGGAGCAGAGGTTAGAAGTGTGAGGTAAGACCTTCAGGACTGGTTAAGGTTTAGCAGTAAATATGAAATAAAGTAGAGTTTTATGCTGCTTTTTTTTGTTTTAGGTCAGTAGTTTTTCTAATGTGTGTTCAGGGGCCGCAAGCTGGCTTTTATTTATTCCAGGTGCACTGTATTTTCCTGGAGTTTTTGTTTTTTTTTAAGATGGAATTGTGGTTTCTTTCTCCAATTTTGTTGTATCCTTTGTAAGTTGCTGATACCATTTCTCTTAAAAAGACTGATGGTGTGATTATCTAGCAGGGGTTGGGGTGAGCATCTTGTATGCACCGGTATATGGAGTTTTAGCATTTCTGAAGAAAGCAGCAGGGATGTAAGGTATAGTGTCTTTTAGGGTATAGGATGAGTAGCCTTTCCCGATTGCCTGCAGAGAACTATGGTGTCCCTAGAGCTTTAGCAGGTTGCAGCAGCCCCTCGTAGATTGTGTCCAGGCATCACTTGTTTTGTGGGACTGCACCAGAGCCCAGAGTCCGTGGTAAGGCAGAAGATGGATGGTGCCCACAGAGTGCAGGACACGGCTCGGAAGAGCAGCTCCCAAGGAGCAGCTGATGCAGGAGCTTCAGGGTTCAAACACAGGATTGGAAGTGTCAGGAAGAAGTGGGGTTCCTTCCTTGTTGATTCAGGAGTCAAGAAGGTTTTTCTAAAGCTTTGGGATTGGAGGATGGCTGGGAAAGAGTGGCAGGTTCATCGGTCTTTCTCATATTGGTTTAGCAGTTGGATTAAGGTGTCGATGAGGTCTGGTGTGTTAGAGTCTTTTGCCTTTGAGGTGAGCCAGGTAGTATCGAGGATGAGCATGGGACTGGTGATTGTTCACAAGCACAATGGTAATTTTGTTTTTCTTGGTCTTTTAGGTACCATAAATAATTGTTGCTGTAGCCTCTGATTCTGGGGTTGGCATGGAGCCGGTGAGTGGAATGCCCCAGAGCTTCTGCGATTGAGGGTGCTGTGGAAGAGGTTGGCATTTACAGTCATGATGCGCACTGCTGGGGCTATGGTTTCTTCCTTTTTTTGCAGATGAAGAGGAAGCCGGTGACTGCAGGAATTGAGTTAGCTGTTTGGTGTGGGGTTTTTGTCAAGGATGAATTCAGACCCCTGGCTCTCTGAAAGCTAAGTTGAGGGGCCAACGTAGATAGTTGCAGAAAAGGGTATTAAAGTTAGGGAAGGGCAGAGGGCTGTTCAGGAGCAGTCCCCATGGGCAAGTAAAGGAAGCAGGTTTACTCTTAAGCACAACACCAGTGTGTCGCAGGCAGGGCAGTTCCAGCCCATGTCTGTTGTTGTTTGTGTGGTCCATCTTCTGTGTCTTAGACTTTTTTTGGGTCTTGCTGTCCTCTTTATTCTTAAGGAGTACGGCATGAACCTTGGCATGCTTGGGTGCTGCTTTTCTTGTGTTACAAGCCTAAAGCGTGGATTGGTCTTGAGTCACAGAAGCTTCTGGATGGTCCTCATTTGCCGCATTGATCCCGATCGCCTGAGCAGCTCTGCTTTGTAGGCATCTGTTTCTAGGGAGTGGAACTTCTTCCCCGCAACCTTACATTCTTAGGTCTTGAAGCCCGGCTTCCTGTACATACATCATCTCAGTTCTTGGAGTCACTTCTTTTCCTGGGCCATGATGTTCTACAGTTAGTTTCTGGGATTTCCCTCGAATATGCTCATGTCATCATCATGGTCCTATGGGTCGTCTTGCCTGATGACATCTTCCAGCCAAGTGTCATTATTCTGGCTGAGAGTTTTCTCTCACCTTTGAGGTGTGTTGTTCTTCATGTTGTGTGTAGTGTCGGTCTGTCCTTGTGTGTGTTTGGCTTGGAGCCGCCCTGACCAGGGGTGCAGAGTCAGGAGTAGGAGGAACAGCGGTAAGAGTCTGTGGTTAATATGTGGATCTGCCCAGACTGTTGAGGCAAAGGTGGTACTGTCATCTCAGATCGAGCAGACATCAGTGGGTTCTGTGGACAATTTTTTCATTATTGTTTTATGGGGAAGAGCAGAGCTCTGTGGGAGGGGCTGTTCAGTGGTAGCGAAGCAGATTACATCTCAAAGTTAAGGTTGCTTTGTCTGGGGCCTGGATTTCTGGGTTTTATTGTTTTGATTTTTTTTTTTTTTTTTTTAATGGCAGCCTGTAGTTGGACTCTATATGATATTTGTAAATGGGAACAAGAGCTTTGGAATTATGAAGGTATTGCTCTGAGTCCAGGTGACTTCTTCAGTATTGTTGCTTCAGATGCAGAGGAACAAGCTGCGCAGGGCAATGTAGGAGACCTGAGCAGAGTGCCGCCAGAAGGTGCGTCCGTGTGTGGTATTGGAAGGAAGATGTGTCTGATGGCTCTGACTACTTCATGGTATTTTTTTTTAATTTGAAGCTTTGAATCAAGGTGCGACGTGGGATACGGGCACCAGGGCTGACTCGAGCAAGGCGAGCAGCGATTGCTGGGCTGAAGTATCCTTTTGTTTCCAGGAGGTCTTTTGCTGGTGGAGTTCCAAGCGACCCCTGTTATTTGGGTTTGACGGGTGGTGTGCAAGCCTGAGGCTGGCAACCCAGACTTGCACGGAGGATGGGCCCTTTAGCTGTCAAGGTAAAGGGGCAGGAGATGGGAACCGGTACGCACAGGCTGCGGTTTCGGGCAGTATCTCAGCACGTGTCATTTTGCTTGTGTTTTTGCAGGTGCCGCAGACGGGCTCGGAGGGGTGACGCCGCACGCTGACGAGCGGTTCGAGCTGGTGAGGCTGTTGTGGGCGGGGTTGGCGTCTAATAGCAAAGTATTAGGTGGCAGCTCAGTGAAGTTTTTCTCTCTGGTTTTGCAGGCGCTGCGCGGGCTGCCTTTGGAAGCGGATGAGCATCTGAGATGAGCCGGGTAGTAGAGAGGAGGCGCCTGGGGCTGGAGATTTCTTGCACGTTCAATGGTATTTTTGTGTCCCTTGGTTTCTTAGGCACCACGAGCAGTGACTGCTGATGAGCCCAACTCTGGACTCCGTGCGGAGCAGGTGAGCAGAATGTCATGGCGTATGTGAGGAAGGGGGATGTTGTGTGCAAGGTCCATGTTGACCTTTGTGGTGCTCACTGTTTTGTGTGGAATGCATTGTTCCTTCTTTCCTTGTTTTTTTTCCAGGTGATGTGTAGGAGCCTAGGGACTGCAGGATTGATCCCGTTGGCTGGCTGTGGTTTTTCTTGTGGAGGACGGCTTCAGGCCCCTGGCCTTCTGAAAGCTAAGTTGAGGGTTTGGCGCTGGTGATTGTTTGAGGGAGGGAAGGGACAAGGTTGGGAGCTGCAGGGAGGGGTTTTAAAGTCGGAGCGGGGCAGGGGGCTGTCCTGGAGCAGTCCCCTTTGGCTAGGTAAAGGGAACGGATTTCATTTCAGCACAAAGCTGGCGTGTGCCGGGCAGGGCAGTTCCTGCCGGTGTCTGTTGTGTGTTTTGTGTGGTCTGTCTCCTGTATCTTAGACTTTCCTCAGGTCTTGATGTCCTCGTTGCTCTGTGCGCTCAAGGGGCATGGCGCACATCACCGTTAGGGTCTCGAAGGTGTGTACTCATCAGCATCGTGCCCGATGGGCGCTTCTTTTCTTGCATAACCATCTTAAAGCACGGATCGGGCTTCCATCTCAGACGTTTCTGCAAGGTCCTCTCTTTGTGTTGTGTCTCCAGCTACGTGAGCGGCTCTCTTCTCTAGGCATCCGTTTTCAGGGACTGGGATTTCTTCCCTGCATCCATACGTTCCCAGGTCTTGAAGCCAGGCTTCTTGCACTCAGATCCTCTCTGTTTTTACAGGATCTTCTTGTAGTGGTACATTACATTTGGTTCTCTTACGGCATCACCGTAGAGCCTCCTTGCATCAGCGTTGCTGCCCCTAGGGTCTTCTTGCCTGAGGGCTCCTCCGGTCTGGAAGTCATTCTTCTTGTGCGGAATGTTGTCTGATCTTGAAGTCGCATTGTCTACTGTGTTGTGTGGTGTTGGGCTGCACAGGGGTGTGTTTGGCGTGGAGCTGCCCTGCCCCGGGGGTGTAGAGTCAGCGGTAGGTGGAACAACTATAAGAGCCTACATTGTATTGCGGGTGAAGTTCTAAGTGTCCTTTGGTCTCTTGGGTGAAGTTCTAAGTGTCCTTTGGTCTCTTGTACGGTTGGTGCGCGAGCCTTAAAGTTGTAGCTCAAAATTACAGAGGGCAGGTGGGCGAGTGGCCAAGGCAAGGGAGTGGGAGACGGGAAGAGCTAGTGACTGGCTGAGATTTCTGGCAGTACCTCAGCATGTGCCTTTTGCTTTGTATTTTTCAGATGCCTCACGCAGGCTCAGGGAAGCGAAGCCTCATGCCCGCGAGCGGGCCGAGAAGGTGAGGCTGTTGTGGGCCATGTTGGTGTCTAATGGTGAAGTATGATATGGCAGCTTGGCAAAGTATTTACCTTGTGGTTTTGCAGGTTCTCTGTGAGCTGCCTTTGGAAGTTGATGAGCATTAGAGGTGAGCTGGGGCAGGTGCGAGGAGGAGTGTGGGGCCAGACTTCTCACACGTGCGACAGCAGTTTTGTTTCTTGGTATCTCAAGCAGCGATGGCCACAGCTTCTGACTCCAGAATGAGCAGGTGAGCAGAATCCTATTGTACTTTTGAGCTAGTGGAAGTTGTGGAAGACGTTGGCATTGAATTCTCTGATACTTCTTGCAGTTCTTGTTTCAGGGTTTTGTTTTTTTTTTAGTTGTAGATGATGAAGATCAACCCGGTGACTGCAGGAGGGTCCCAGATAGCTGATGTGGTTGGTTGTTGGTTTTTGGGTTTGTGTTTTTTGTTTTTTGGTTTTTTTTTTTAATGGGGAATTTAAGACCCCCAGTCCTCTTTGATCTAAGTTGAGGGACCAGGGCTGGGGAGGGGCTGGGAGGAGGGGACAACGTTGGGAGTTGCAGGGAGGGATTTTGAAGTTAGCGTACGGGAGAGCATTGACAGCTGTGGTCCCCTTTGGGCAAGTTAAGGGAGCGGGTTACTTTTCAGCAAGAAGCTAGGTTGTGCCTGGCCAGGGCGGTTCCAGCCTGTGTTTGTTACTGTATAGTTTGTATGCTCTGTCTTCGGTGTTTTAGAGCTTCCTCAGATCTCGATGCCCTCTTTACTCTCAAGGGGCATCGCGTGCATCTCAGGAACCATCCCTAGAGTCTTCAACGCCTGTACTCATCGGCATAGCGCCAGTTGGATGCTGCTTTTCTTGTGTTCCAAACTTAATGTGTGGATTGGTCTCATATCACAGAAGATTCTGGATGGTCCTCTTTTGCAGCGTTATTCCTGTCTTCCTGAGCAGCTCTGCTTTTCAGTCGCCTGTTTCTGGGGGATGCAGCTTCATCCTCGCATCCTTACGTTCTTAGGTCTTGAAGCCAGACTTCCCACATACACTTCGTCTCTATTTCGAGAGTCACTTCTTGTCCTGGGTCATTACGTTGTACTCGCTTTCTGGGGTTTCCCTAGAACATCCTCATGTCATCATCATGTTCTTCTTGCCTGATGACATCTTCCAGCCAAGTGTCATTATTCTGGCTGAGAGTTTTCTCTCACCTTTGAGGCGTGTTGTTCTTCGTGTTGTGTGTAGTGTCGGTCTGTCCTTGTGTGTGTTTGGCTTGGAGCCGCCCTGACCAGGGGTGCAGAGTCAGGAGTAGGAGGAACAGCGGTAAGAGTCTGTGGTTAATATGTGGATCTGCCCAGACTGTTGAGGCAAAGGTGGTACTGTCATCTCAGATCGAGCAGACATCAGTGGGTTCTGTGGACAATTTTTTCATTATTGTTTTATGGGGAAGAGCAGAGCTCTGTGGGAGGGGCTGTTCAGTGGTAGCGAAGCAGATTACATCTCAAAGTTAAGGTTGCTTTGTCTGGGGCCTGGATTTCTGGGTTTTATTGTTTTGATTTTTTTTTTTTTTTTTTTTAATGGCAGCCTGTAGTTGGACTCTATATGATATTTGTAAATGGGAACAAGAGCTTTGGAATTATGAAGGTATTGCTCTGAGTCCAGGTGACTTCTTCAGTATTGTTGCTTCAGATGCAGAGGAACAAGCTGCGCAGGGCAATGTAGGAGACCTGAGCAGAGTGCCGCCAGAAGGTGCGTCCGTGTGTGGTATTGGAAGGAAGATGTGTCTGATGGCTCTGACTACTTCATGGTATTTTTTTTTAATTTGAAGCTTTGAATCAAGGTGCGACGTGGGATACGGGCACCAGGGCTGACTCGAGCAAGGCGAGCAGCGATTGCTGGGCTGAAGTATCCTTTTGTTTCCAGGAGGTCTTTTGCTGGTGGAGTTCCAAGCGACCCCTGTTATTTGGGTTTGACGGGTGGTGTGCAAGCCTGAGGCTGGCAACCCAGACTTGCACGGAGGATGGGCCCTTTAGCTGTCAAGGTAAAGGGGCAGGAGATGGGAACCGGTACGCACAGGCTGCGGTTTCGGGCAGTATCTCAGCACGTGTCATTTTGCTTGTGTTTTTGCAGGTGCCGCAGACGGGCTCGGAGGGGTGACGCCGCACGCTGACGAGCGGTTCGAGCTGGTGAGGCTGTTGTGGGCGGGGTTGGCGTCTAATAGCAAAGTATTAGGTGGCAGCTCAGTGAAGTTTTTCTCTCTGGTTTTGCAGGCGCTGCGCGGGCTGCCTTTGGAAGCGGATGAGCATCTGAGATGAGCCGGGTAGTAGAGAGGAGGCGCCTGGGGCTGGAGATTTCTTGCACGTTCAATGGTATTTTTGTGTCCCTTGGTTTCTTAGGCACCACGAGCAGTGACTGCTGATGAGCCCAACTCTGGACTCCGTGCGGAGCAGGTGAGCAGAATGTCATGGCGTATGTGAGGAAGGGGGATGTTGTGTGCAAGGTCCATGTTGACCTTTGTGGTGCTCACTGTTTTGTGTGGAATGCATTGTTCCTTCTTTCCTTGTTTTTTTTCCAGATGATGTGTAGGAGCCTAGGGACTGCAGGATTGATCCCGTTGGCTGGCTGTGGTTTTTCTTGTGGAGGACGGCTTCAGGCCCCTGGCCTTCTGAAAGCTAAGTTGAGGGTTTGGCGCTGGTGATTGTTTGAGGGAGGGAAGGGACAAGGTTGGGAGCTGCAGGGAGGGGTTTTAAAGTCGGAGCGGGGCAGGGGGCTGTCCTGGAGCAGTCCCCTTTGGCTAGGTAAAGGGAACGGATTTCATTTCAGCACAAAGCTGGCGTGTGCCGGGCAGGGCAGTTCCTGCCGGTGTCTGTTGTGTGTTTTGTGTGGTCTGTCTCCTGTATCTTAGACTTTCCTCAGGTCTTGATGTCCTCGTTGCTCTGTGCGCTCAAGGGGCATGGCGCACATCACCGTTAGGGTCTCGAAGGTGTGTACTCATCAGCATCGTGCCCGATGGGCGCTTCTTTTCTTGCATAACAATCTTAAAGCACGGATCGGGCTTCCATCTCAGACGTTTCTGCAAGGTCCTCTCTTTGTGTTGTGTCTCCAGCTACGTGAGCGGCTCTCTTCTCTAGGCATCCGTTTTCAGGGACTGGGATTTCTTCCCTGCATCCATACGTTCCCAGGTCTTGAAGCCAGGCTTCTTGCACTCAGATCCTCTCTGTTTTTACAGGATCTTCTTGTAGTGGTACATTACATTTGGTTCTCTTACGGCATCACCGTAGAGCCTCCTTGCATCAGCGTTGCTGCCCCTAGGGTCTTCTTGCCTGAGGGCTCCTCCGGTCTGGAAGTCATTCTTCTTGTGCGGAATGTTGTCTGATCTTGAAGTCGCATTGTCTACTGTGTTGTGTGGTGTTGGGCTGCACAGGGGTGTGTTTGGCGTGGAGCTGCCCTGCCCCGGGGGTGTAGAGTCAGCGGTAGGTGGAACAACTATAAGAGCCTACATTGTATTGCGGGTGAAGTTCTAAGTGTCCTTTGGTCTCTTGGGTGAAGTTCTAAGTGTCCTTTGGTCTCTTGTACGGTTGGTGCGCGAGCCTTAAAGTTGTAGCTCAAAATTACAGAGGGCAGGTGGGCGAGTGGCCAAGGCAAGGGAGTGGGAGACGGGAAGAGCTAGTGACTGGCTGAGATTTCTGGCAGTACCTCAGCATGTGCCTTTTGCTTTGTATTTTTCAGATGCCTCACGCAGGCTCAGGGAAGCGAAGCCTCATGCCCGCGAGCGGGCCGAGAAGGTGAGGCTGTTGTGGGCCATGTTGGTGTCTAATGGTGAAGTATGATATGGCAGCTTGGCAAAGTATTTACCTTGTGGTTTTGCAGGTTCTCTGTGAGCTGCCTTTGGAAGTTGATGAGCATTAGAGGTGAGCTGGGGCAGGTGCGAGGAGGAGTGTGGGGCCAGACTTCTCACACGTGCGACAGCAGTTTTGTTTCTTGGTATCTCAAGCAGCGATGGCCACAGCTTCTGACTCCAGAATGAGCAGGTGAGCAGAATCCTATTGTACTTTTGAGCTAGTGGAAGTTGTGGAAGACGTTGGCATTGAATTCTCTGATACTTCTTGCAGTTCTTGTTTCAGGGTTTTGTTTTTTTTTTAGTTGTAGATGATGAAGATCAACCCGGTGACTGCAGGAGGGTCCCAGATAGCTGATGTGGTTGGTTGTTGGTTTTTGGGTTTGTGTTTTTTGTTTTTTGGTTTTTTTTTTTAATGGGGAATTTAAGACCCCCAGTCCTCTTTGATCTAAGTTGAGGGACCAGGGCTGGGGAGGGGCTGGGAGGAGGGGACAACGTTGGGAGTTGCAGGGAGGGATTTTGAAGTTAGCGTACGGGAGAGCATTGACAGCTGTGGTCCCCTTTGGGCAAGTTAAGGGAGCGGGTTACTTTTCAGCAAGAAGCTAGGTTGTGCCTGGCCAGGGCGGTTCCAGCCTGTGTTTGTTACTGTATAGTTTGTATGCTCTGTCTTCGGTGTTTTAGAGCTTCCTCAGATCTCGATGCCCTCTTTACTCTCAAGGGGCATCGCGTGCATCTCAGGAACCATCCCTAGAGTCTTCAACGCCTGTACTCATCGGCATAGCGCCAGTTGGATGCTGCTTTTCTTGTGTTCCAAACTTAATGTGTGGATTGGTCTCATATCACAGAAGATTCTGGATGGTCCTCTTTTGCAGCGTTATTCCTGTCTTCCTGAGCAGCTCTGCTTTTCAGTCGCCTGTTTCTGGGGGATGCAGCTTCATCCTCGCATCCTTACGTTCTTAGGTCTTGAAGCCAGACTTCCCACATACACTTCGTCTCTATTTCGAGAGTCACTTCTTGTCCTGGGTCATTACGTTGTACTCGCTTTCTGGGGTTTCCCTAGAACATCCTCATGTCATCATCATGTTCTTCTTGCCTGATGACATCTTCCAGCCAAGTGTCATTATTCTGGCTGAGAGTTTTCTCTCACCTTTGAGGCGTGTTGTTCTTCGTGTTGTGTGTAGTGTCGGTCTGTCCTTGTGTGTGTTTGGCTTGGAGCCGCCCTGACCAGGGGTGCAGAGTCAGGAGTAGGAGGAACAGCGGTAAGAGTCTGTGGTTAATATGTGGATCTGCCCAGACTGTTGAGGCAAAGGTGGTACTGTCATCTCAGATCGAGCAGACATCAGTGGGTTCTGTGGACAATTTTTTCATTATTGTTTTATGGGGAAGAGCAGAGCTCTGTGGGAGGGGCTGTTCAGTGGTAGCGAAGCAGATTACATCTCAAAGTTAAGGTTGCTTTGTCTGGGGCCTGGATTTCTGGGTTTTATTGTTTTGATTTTTTTTTTTTTTTTTTTTAATGGCAGCCTGTAGTTGGACTCTATATGATATTTGTAAATGGGAACAAGAGCTTTGGAATTATGAAGGTATTGCTCTGAGTCCAGGTGACTTCTTCAGTATTGTTGCTTCAGATGCAGAGGAACAAGCTGCGCAGGGCAATGTAGGAGACCTGAGCAGAGTGCCGCCAGAAGGTGCGTCCGTGTGTGGTATTGGAAGGAAGATGTGTCTGATGGCTCTGACTACTTCATGGTATTTTTTTTTAATTTGAAGCTTTGAATCAAGGTGCGACGTGGGATACGGGCACCAGGGCTGACTCGAGCAAGGCGAGCAGCGATTGCTGGGCTGAAGTATCCTTTTGTTTCCAGGAGGTCTTTTGCTGGTGGAGTTCCAAGCGACCCCTGTTATTTGGGTTTGACGGGTGGTGTGCAAGCCTGAGGCTGGCAACCCAGACTTGCACGGAGGATGGGCCCTTTAGCTGTCAAGGTAAAGGGGCAGGAGATGGGAACCGGTACGCACAGGCTGCGGTTTCGGGCAGTATCTCAGCACGTGTCATTTTGCTTGTGTTTTTGCAGGTGCCGCAGACGGGCTCGGAGGGGTGACGCCGCACGCTGACGAGCGGTTCGAGCTGGTGAGGCTGTTGTGGGCGGGGTTGGCGTCTAATAGCAAAGTATTAGGTGGCAGCTCAGTGAAGTTTTTCTCTCTGGTTTTGCAGGCGCTGCGCGGGCTGCCTTTGGAAGCGGATGAGCATCTGAGATGAGCCGGGTAGTAGAGAGGAGGCGCCTGGGGCTGGAGATTTCTTGCACGTTCAATGGTATTTTTGTGTCCCTTGGTTTCTTAGGCACCACGAGCAGTGACTGCTGATGAGCCCAACTCTGGACTCCGTGCGGAGCAGGTGAGCAGAATGTCATGGCGTATGTGAGGAAGGGGGATGTTGTGTGCAAGGTCCATGTTGACCTTTGTGGTGCTCACTGTTTTGTGTGGAATGCATTGTTCCTTCTTTCCTTGTTTTTTTTCCAGATGATGTGTAGGAGCCTAGGGACTGCAGGATTGATCCCGTTGGCTGGCTGTGGTTTTTCTTGTGGAGGACGGCTTCAGGCCCCTGGCCTTCTGAAAGCTAAGTTGAGGGTTTGGCGCTGGTGATTGTTTGAGGGAGGGAAGGGACAAGGTTGGGAGCTGCAGGGAGGGGTTTTAAAGTCGGAGCGGGGCAGGGGGCTGTCCTGGAGCAGTCCCCTTTGGCTAGGTAAAGGGAACGGATTTCATTTCAGCACAAAGCTGGCGTGTGCCGGGCAGGGCAGTTCCTGCCGGTGTCTGTTGTGTGTTTTGTGTGGTCTGTCTCCTGTATCTTAGACTTTCCTCAGGTCTTGATGTCCTCGTTGCTCTGTGCGCTCAAGGGGCATGGCGCACATCACCGTTAGGGTCTCGAAGGTGTGTACTCATCAGCATCGTGCCCGATGGGCGCTTCTTTTCTTGCATAACAATCTTAAAGCACGGATCGGGCTTCCATCTCAGACGTTTCTGCAAGGTCCTCTCTTTGTGTTGTGTCTCCAGCTACGTGAGCGGCTCTCTTCTCTAGGCATCCGTTTTCAGGGACTGGGATTTCTTCCCTGCATCCATACGTTCCCAGGTCTTGAAGCCAGGCTTCTTGCACTCAGATCCTCTCTGTTTTTACAGGATCTTCTTGTAGTGGTACATTACATTTGGTTCTCTTACGGCATCACCGTAGAGCCTCCTTGCATCAGCGTTGCTGCCCCTAGGGTCGTCTTGCCTGAGGGCTCCTCCGGTCTGGAAGTCATTCTTCTTGTGCGGAATGTTGTCTGATCTTGAAGTCGCATTGTCTACTGTGTTGTGTGGTGTTGGGCTGCACAGGGGTGTGTTTGGCGTGGAGCTGCCCTGCCCCGGGGGTGTAGAGTCAGCGGTAGGTGGAACAACTATAAGAGCCTACATTGTATTGCGGGTGAAGTTCTAAGTGTCCTTTGGTCTCTTGGGTGAAGTTCTAAGTGTCCTTTGGTCTCTTGTACGGTTGGTGCGCGAGCCTTAAAGTTGTAGCTCAAAATTACAGAGGGCAGGTGGGCGAGTGGCCAAGGCAAGGGAGTGGGAGACGGGAAGAGCTAGTGACTGGCTGAGATTTCTGGCAGTACCTCAGCATGTGCCTTTTGCTTTGTATTTTTCAGATGCCTCACGCAGGCTCAGGGAAGCGAAGCCTCATGCCCGCGAGCGGGCCGAGAAGGTGAGGCTGTTGTGGGCCATGTTGGTGTCTAATGGTGAAGTATGATATGGCAGCTTGGCAAAGTATTTACCTTGTGGTTTTGCAGGTTCTCTGTGAGCTGCCTTTGGAAGTTGATGAGCATTAGAGGTGAGCTGGGGCAGGTGCGAGGAGGAGTGTGGGGCCAGACTTCTCACACGTGCGACAGCAGTTTTGTTTCTTGGTATCTCAAGCAGCGATGGCCACAGCTTCTGACTCCAGAATGAGCAGGTGAGCAGAATCCTATTGTACTTTTGAGCTAGTGGAAGTTGTGGAAGACGTTGGCATTGAATTCTCTGATACTTCTTGCAGTTCTTGTTTCAGGGTTTTGTTTTTTTTTTAGTTGTAGATGATGAAGATCAACCCGGTGACTGCAGGAGGGTCCCAGATAGCTGATGTGGTTGGTTGTTGGTTTTTGGGTTTGTGTTTTTTGTTTTTTGGTTTTTTTTTTTAATGGGGAATTTAAGACCCCCAGTCCTCTTTGATCTAAGTTGAGGGACCAGGGCTGGGGAGGGGCTGGGAGGAGGGGACAACGTTGGGAGTTGCAGGGAGGGATTTTGAAGTTAGCGTACGGGAGAGCATTGACAGCTGTGGTCCCCTTTGGGCAAGTTAAGGGAGCGGGTTACTTTTCAGCAAGAAGCTAGGTTGTGCCTGGCCAGGGCGGTTCCAGCCTGTGTTTGTTACTGTATAGTTTGTATGCTCTGTCTTCGGTGTTTTAGAGCTTCCTCAGATCTCGATGCCCTCTTTACTCTCAAGGGGCATCGCGTGCATCTCAGGAACCATCCCTAGAGTCTTCAACGCCTGTACTCATCGGCATAGCGCCAGTTGGATGCTGCTTTTCTTGTGTTCCAAACTTAATGTGTGGATTGGTCTCATATCACAGAAGATTCTGGATGGTCCTCTTTTGCAGCGTTATTCCTGTCTTCCTGAGCAGCTCTGCTTTTCAGTCGCCTGTTTCTGGGGGATGCAGCTTCATCCTCGCATCCTTACGTTCTTAGGTCTTGAAGCCAGACTTCCCACATACACTTCGTCTCTATTTCGAGAGTCACTTCTTGTCCTGGGTCATTACGTTGTACTCGCTTTCTGGGGTTTCCCTAGAACATCCTCATGTCATCATCATGTTCTTCTTGCCTGATGACATCTTCCAGCCAAGTGTCATTATTCTGGCTGAGAGTTTTCTCTCACCTTTGAGGCGTGTTGTTCTTCGTGTTGTGTGTAGTGTCGGTCTGTCCTTGTGTGTGTTTGGCTTGGAGCCGCCCTGACCAGGGGTGCAGAGTCAGGAGTAGGAGGAACAGCGGTAAGAGTCTGTGGTTAATATGTGGATCTGCCCAGACTGTTGAGGCAAAGGTGGTACTGTCATCTCAGATCGAGCAGACATCAGTGGGTTCTGTGGACAATTTTTTCATTATTGTTTTATGGGGAAGAGCAGAGCTCTGTGGGAGGGGCTGTTCAGTGGTAGCGAAGCAGATTACATCTCAAAGTTAAGGTTGCTTTGTCTGGGGCCTGGATTTCTGGGTTTTATTGTTTTGATTTTTTTTTTTTTTTTTTTTAATGGCAGCCTGTAGTTGGACTCTATATGATATTTGTAAATGGGAACAAGAGCTTTGGAATTATGAAGGTATTGCTCTGAGTCCAGGTGACTTCTTCAGTATTGTTGCTTCAGATGCAGAGGAACAAGCTGCGCAGGGCAATGTAGGAGACCTGAGCAGAGTGCCGCCAGAAGGTGCGTCCGTGTGTGGTATTGGAAGGAAGATGTGTCTGATGGCTCTGACTACTTCATGGTATTTTTTTTTAATTTGAAGCTTTGAATCAAGGTGCGACGTGGGATACGGGCACCAGGGCTGACTCGAGCAAGGCGAGCAGCGATTGCTGGGCTGAAGTATCCTTTTGTTTCCAGGAGGTCTTTTGCTGGTGGAGTTCCAAGCGACCCCTGTTATTTGGGTTTGACGGGTGGTGTGCAAGCCTGAGGCTGGCAACCCAGACTTGCACGGAGGATGGGCCCTTTAGCTGTCAAGGTAAAGGGGCAGGAGATGGGAACCGGTACGCACAGGCTGCGGTTTCGGGCAGTATCTCAGCACGTGTCATTTTGCTTGTGTTTTTGCAGGTGCCGCAGACGGGCTCGGAGGGGTGACGCCGCACGCTGACGAGCGGTTCGAGCTGGTGAGGCTGTTGTGGGCGGGGTTGGCGTCTAATAGCAAAGTATTAGGTGGCAGCTCAGTGAAGTTTTTCTCTCTGGTTTTGCAGGCGCTGCGCGGGCTGCCTTTGGAAGCGGATGAGCATCTGAGATGAGCCGGGTAGTAGAGAGGAGGCGCCTGGGGCTGGAGATTTCTTGCACGTTCAATGGTATTTTTGTGTCCCTTGGTTTCTTAGGCACCACGAGCAGTGACTGCTGATGAGCCCAACTCTGGACTCCGTGCGGAGCAGGTGAGCAGAATGTCATGGCGTATGTGAGGAAGGGGGATGTTGTGTGCAAGGTCCATGTTGACCTTTGTGGTGCTCACTGTTTTGTGTGGAATGCATTGTTCCTTCTTTCCTTGTTTTTTTTCCAGATGATGTGTAGGAGCCTAGGGACTGCAGGATTGATCCCGTTGGCTGGCTGTGGTTTTTCTTGTGGAGGACGGCTTCAGGCCCCTGGCCTTCTGAAAGCTAAGTTGAGGGTTTGGCGCTGGTGATTGTTTGAGGGAGGGAAGGGACAAGGTTGGGAGCTGCAGGGAGGGGTTTTAAAGTCGGAGCGGGGCAGGGGGCTGTCCTGGAGCAGTCCCCTTTGGCTAGGTAAAGGGAACGGATTTCATTTCAGCACAAAGCTGGCGTGTGCCGGGCAGGGCAGTTCCTGCCGGTGTCTGTTGTGTGTTTTGTGTGGTCTGTCTCCTGTATCTTAGACTTTCCTCAGGTCTTGATGTCCTCGTTGCTCTGTGCGCTCAAGGGGCATGGCGCACATCACCGTTAGGGTCTCGAAGGTGTGTACTCATCAGCATCGTGCCCGATGGGCGCTTCTTTTCTTGCATAACAATCTTAAAGCACGGATCGGGCTTCCATCTCAGACGTTTCTGCAAGGTCCTCTCTTTGTGTTGTGTCTCCAGCTACGTGAGCGGCTCTCTTCTCTAGGCATCCGTTTTCAGGGACTGGGATTTCTTCCCTGCATCCATACGTTCCCAGGTCTTGAAGCCAGGCTTCTTGCACTCAGATCCTCTCTGTTTTTACAGGATCTTCTTGTAGTGGTACATTACATTTGGTTCTCTTACGGCATCACCGTAGAGCCTCCTTGCATCAGCGTTGCTGCCCCTAGGGTCTTCTTGCCTGAGGGCTCCTCCGGTCTGGAAGTCATTCTTCTTGTGCGGAATGTTGTCTGATCTTGAAGTCGCATTGTCTACTGTGTTGTGTGGTGTTGGGCTGCACAGGGGTGTGTTTGGCGTGGAGCTGCCCTGCCCCGGGGGTGTAGAGTCAGCGGTAGGTGGAACAACTATAAGAGCCTACATTGTATTGCGGGTGAAGTTCTAAGTGTCCTTTGGTCTCTTGGGTGAAGTTCTAAGTGTCCTTTGGTCTCTTGTACGGTTGGTGCGCGAGCCTTAAAGTTGTAGCTCAAAATTACAGAGGGCAGGTGGGCGAGTGGCCAAGGCAAGGGAGTGGGAGACGGGAAGAGCTAGTGACTGGCTGAGATTTCTGGCAGTACCTCAGCATGTGCCTTTTGCTTTGTATTTTTCAGATGCCTCACGCAGGCTCAGGGAAGCGAAGCCTCATGCCCGCGAGCGGGCCGAGAAGGTGAGGCTGTTGTGGGCCATGTTGGTGTCTAATGGTGAAGTATGATATGGCAGCTTGGCAAAGTATTTACCTTGTGGTTTTGCAGGTTCTCTGTGAGCTGCCTTTGGAAGTTGATGAGCATTAGAGGTGAGCTGGGGCAGGTGCGAGGAGGAGTGTGGGGCCAGACTTCTCACACGTGCGACAGCAGTTTTGTTTCTTGGTATCTCAAGCAGCGATGGCCACAGCTTCTGACTCCAGAATGAGCAGGTGAGCAGAATCCTATTGTACTTTTGAGCTAGTGGAAGTTGTGGAAGACGTTGGCATTGAATTCTCTGATACTTCTTGCAGTTCTTGTTTCAGGGTTTTGTTTTTTTTTTAGTTGTAGATGATGAAGATCAACCCGGTGACTGCAGGAGGGTCCCAGATAGCTGATGTGGTTGGTTGTTGGTTTTTGGGTTTGTGTTTTTTGTTTTTTGGTTTTTTTTTTTAATGGGGAATTTAAGACCCCCAGTCCTCTTTGATCTAAGTTGAGGGACCAGGGCTGGGGAGGGGCTGGGAGGAGGGGACAACGTTGGGAGTTGCAGGGAGGGATTTTGAAGTTAGCGTACGGGAGAGCATTGACAGCTGTGGTCCCCTTTGGGCAAGTTAAGGGAGCGGGTTACTTTTCAGCAAGAAGCTAGGTTGTGCCTGGCCAGGGCGGTTCCAGCCTGTGTTTGTTACTGTATAGTTTGTATGCTCTGTCTTCGGTGTTTTAGAGCTTCCTCAGATCTCGATGCCCTCTTTACTCTCAAGGGGCATCGCGTGCATCTCAGGAACCATCCCTAGAGTCTTCAACGCCTGTACTCATCGGCATAGCGCCAGTTGGATGCTGCTTTTCTTGTGTTCCAAACTTAATGTGTGGATTGGTCTCATATCACAGAAGATTCTGGATGGTCCTCTTTTGCAGCGTTATTCCTGTCTTCCTGAGCAGCTCTGCTTTTCAGTCGCCTGTTTCTGGGGGATGCAGCTTCATCCTCGCATCCTTACGTTCTTAGGTCTTGAAGCCAGACTTCCCACATACACTTCGTCTCTATTTCGAGAGTCACTTCTTGTCCTGGGTCATTACGTTGTACTCGCTTTCTGGGGTTTCCCTAGAACATCCTCATGTCATCATCATGTTCTTCTTGCCTGATGACATCTTCCAGCCAAGTGTCATTATTCTGGCTGAGAGTTTTCTCTCACCTTTGAGGCGTGTTGTTCTTCGTGTTGTGTGTAGTGTCGGTCTGTCCTTGTGTGTGTTTGGCTTGGAGCCGCCCTGACCAGGGGTGCAGAGTCAGGAGTAGGAGGAACAGCGGTAAGAGTCTGTGGTTAATATGTGGATCTGCCCAGACTGTTGAGGCAAAGGTGGTACTGTCATCTCAGATCGAGCAGACATCAGTGGGTTCTGTGGACAATTTTTTCATTATTGTTTTATGGGGAAGAGCAGAGCTCTGTGGGAGGGGCTGTTCAGTGGTAGCGAAGCAGATTACATCTCAAAGTTAAGGTTGCTTTGTCTGGGGCCTGGATTTCTGGGTTTTATTGTTTTGATTTTTTTTTTTTTTTTTTTTAATGGCAGCCTGTAGTTGGACTCTATATGATATTTGTAAATGGGAACAAGAGCTTTGGAATTATGAAGGTATTGCTCTGAGTCCAGGTGACTTCTTCAGTATTGTTGCTTCAGATGCAGAGGAACAAGCTGCGCAGGGCAATGTAGGAGACCTGAGCAGAGTGCCGCCAGAAGGTGCGTCCGTGTGTGGTATTGGAAGGAAGATGTGTCTGATGGCTCTGACTACTTCATGGTATTTTTTTTTAATTTGAAGCTTTGAATCAAGGTGCGACGTGGGATACGGGCACCAGGGCTGACTCGAGCAAGGCGAGCAGCGATTGCTGGGCTGAAGTATCCTTTTGTTTCCAGGAGGTCTTTTGCTGGTGGAGTTCCAAGCGACCCCTGTTATTTGGGTTTGACGGGTGGTGTGCAAGCCTGAGGCTGGCAACCCAGACTTGCACGGAGGATGGGCCCTTTAGCTGTCAAGGTAAAGGGGCAGGAGATGGGAACCGGTACGCACAGGCTGCGGTTTCGGGCAGTATCTCAGCACGTGTCATTTTGCTTGTGTTTTTGCAGGTGCCGCAGACGGGCTCGGAGGGGTGACGCCGCACGCTGACGAGCGGTTCGAGCTGGTGAGGCTGTTGTGGGCGGGGTTGGCGTCTAATAGCAAAGTATTAGGTGGCAGCTCAGTGAAGTTTTTCTCTCTGGTTTTGCAGGCGCTGCGCGGGCTGCCTTTGGAAGCGGATGAGCATCTGAGATGAGCCGGGTAGTAGAGAGGAGGCGCCTGGGGCTGGAGATTTCTTGCACGTTCAATGGTATTTTTGTGTCCCTTGGTTTCTTAGGCACCACGAGCAGTGACTGCTGATGAGCCCAACTCTGGACTCCGTGCGGAGCAGGTGAGCAGAATGTCATGGCGTATGTGAGGAAGGGGGATGTTGTGTGCAAGGTCCATGTTGACCTTTGTGGTGCTCACTGTTTTGTGTGGAATGCATTGTTCCTTCTTTCCTTGTTTTTTTTCCAGATGATGTGTAGGAGCCTAGGGACTGCAGGATTGATCCCGTTGGCTGGCTGTGGTTTTTCTTGTGGAGGACGGCTTCAGGCCCCTGGCCTTCTGAAAGCTAAGTTGAGGGTTTGGCGCTGGTGATTGTTTGAGGGAGGGAAGGGACAAGGTTGGGAGCTGCAGGGAGGGGTTTTAAAGTCGGAGCGGGGCAGGGGGCTGTCCTGGAGCAGTCCCCTTTGGCTAGGTAAAGGGAACGGATTTCATTTCAGCACAAAGCTGGCGTGTGCCGGGCAGGGCAGTTCCTGCCGGTGTCTGTTGTGTGTTTTGTGTGGTCTGTCTCCTGTATCTTAGACTTTCCTCAGGTCTTGATGTCCTCGTTGCTCTGTGCGCTCAAGGGGCATGGCGCACATCACCGTTAGGGTCTCGAAGGTGTGTACTCATCAGCATCGTGCCCGATGGGCGCTTCTTTTCTTGCATAACAATCTTAAAGCACGGATCGGGCTTCCATCTCAGACGTTTCTGCAAGGTCCTCTCTTTGTGTTGTGTCTCCAGCTACGTGAGCGGCTCTCTTCTCTAGGCATCCGTTTTCAGGGACTGGGATTTCTTCCCTGCATCCATACGTTCCCAGGTCTTGAAGCCAGGCTTCTTGCACTCAGATCCTCTCTGTTTTTACAGGATCTTCTTGTAGTGGTACATTACATTTGGTTCTCTTACGGCATCACCGTAGAGCCTCCTTGCATCAGCGTTGCTGCCCCTAGGGTCTTCTTGCCTGAGGGCTCCTCCGGTCTGGAAGTCATTCTTCTTGTGCGGAATGTTGTCTGATCTTGAAGTCGCATTGTCTACTGTGTTGTGTGGTGTTGGGCTGCACAGGGGTGTGTTTGGCGTGGAGCTGCCCTGCCCCGGGGGTGTAGAGTCAGCGGTAGGTGGAACAACTATAAGAGCCTACATTGTATTGCGGGTGAAGTTCTAAGTGTCCTTTGGTCTCTTGTACGGTTGGTGCACGAGCCTTAAAGTTGTAGCTCAAAATTACAGAGGGCAGGTGGGCGTGTGGCCAAGGCAAGGGAGTGGGAGACGGGAAGAGCTAGTGACTGGCTGAGATTTCTGGCAGTACCTCAGCATGTGCCTTTTGCTTTGTATTTTTCAGATGCCTCACGCAGGCTCAGGGAAGCGAAGCCTCATGCCCGCGAGCGGGCCGAGAAGGTGAGGCTGTTGTGGGCCCTGTTGGTGTCTAATGCTGAGGCACCTGGACTTTGGGGGATGGCTGGCAACACAGCCAAAACACTGTCTGGAGTGGGGACCTAGATATTCTGTTCCCACGAGAATATGTAAATAGTGGATAGCGCAAGAGCCCTTTCAGCTCTCGTGCACCGCAGGGGGCTGCACGCCAGGATCTCCACTTTTGTGCGGACGTTCGCTTAAGCATCTACTCCTCGAGGTTGAGAGACTCCTTGCCACAACAGATTCTTGCTAAGTGACTAATAGCATGCTAAACTTTGATATCTTAGCTAAGTAATATAAAGGGTTGATTGTGCATATATAATCCTTTAGACATAAACCGTTGACCAAGTCCGGGACTAGGATTGGATCCAGCCGCACCTAGACTCCTCTCTGAGAAGGAGTTTAGAAAGCAAGGGGGTCCTTTCTGAACCTCGTGACTCAACGGGAGGGTCTCCCTGACAGCTTTTCTGACCCTGTCCTCTCTGCAGGAAATAATAGAGTGTGCCTCGACATCGAATCTCGTAAAACACTATCGCATTTACTACTGATTTTGTTAAATCACTGTTTCACCTTATTAAATACTTCACTACTTCTCTCTTACGAGTGAAGTTAATCACTCCAACCGTGACAACTTCTCTGCTGGTTCTTGCAGGTGTTGTTTGGGGTTTTTTTTAGTTGCAATGATGAAGACAAACCTGGTGATTGCAGAAATGTCCCAGATAGCTGATACGTTTTTTTTTTTTTTTCAATGGGGAATTTAAGACCTCCAGTCCTCTTATATCGAAGTTTAGAGACCAGGGCTGGGGAGGGGCCGGGAGGAGGAGACACAGTTGGGAGTTGCAGGGAAGGATTTTGAAGTTAGTGTATGGGAAAGCGCTTTACAGCTGTGGTCCCCTTTGGGCAAGTGAAGGGAGCGGGTTACTTTTCAGCACGAAGCCAGGTTGTGCCTGGCAGGCCCATTTCAGCCTGGGTCTGTTATTGTACAGTTTGTATGGTCTGTTTTCTGTGTCTTGCCCTTCCTTGGGTCCCGATGGCATCTTTAGAGTTCAGGAGCACAGTGTGTGCCTCGGGCACCATTCCTGGAGTCTCACAGGCCTGTACTCACCAGCATAGCCCCAGTCGGGTGCTGCTTTTCTTGCGTTACAAGCTTAAAGTGTGGATCAATTTTGTGTCTCAGAAATTTCTGGTTGGTTCTCAGTTTTCAAGTTGTTCCTGGTGGCGTAAGCAGCTCTGCTCCCTACCTCTCAGTTTTCAGGGACTGGGTCTTCTTCCCTGCGTCCTTAATTCTTAGGTCTTTAAGCCTGGCTTCCAGTGCATATGTCATCTTAGCTTTGAGAGTCACTTGTCTTGGGCCATGACGTTCTACACTTAGTTTCTTGGGTTTCCCTAGAGCCTCCTCACATCACCCGTATGCTCCCGCAGGTCTTCTTGCACGATGGTGTCTTCCAAGCAGGTGTCATTCTTCTTGTCAAGAGTTTTCTCTCACCTTTGAGGCGTGTTATTTGTTGTTGTGTGTAGTGTCGGTCTGTGCATGTGTGTGTTTGTGTTGGAGCTGCCCTGCCCAGGGGCGTAGAGTCAGAAGTAGGTGGAACAGCAGTGAGAGTCTGTGGTTAACATGTGGATCTGGTAGACTATTGAGGCAAAGGTGGTAGTCAAGTTAGATCAAGTAACCACCAGCCGGTTGCAAGGGCAGCTCTTCAGTAAGTGATTTTTGGGATGAGCAGAGCTATCTGGGAGAGGCTCTTCAGCGATAGTGAAGCAGGTCGCTTCTCCAAGATGTTAAGGCCGCTTTGTGCGAGGCTTAATGTTTATGGGAGCGGCAGAGACAATGTGAGATGAACTGACTGCAACCTCTGCTCCCTGTCACCCGGTCTTGCTCAGGGGTAGGATGTAGAGAAATCAAGAGTGGCGATGAGCACAGGAAAAGAGAGAGGGGTTGCGGGAAGGTGGTTTTTAGATTTGTTCTTATTTCTCATTATTTGACAAGAAATTAATTAATGCCTGCTTCTTAAGACTACATTGGTGTTCAGCAATTTACTCCCCATTTCAGTGACAACAGGGCTGGGTGCACCAAGCGGTAGCTGCCACCACAGCAATTAAAAATACCCCAAAGCCCTGATTCTGGGACTGTATTGGGGAAAAAAAAATTAAAAAAAAAAAAAAATTCCAATTTGGGGCTCCTGGTAAAGCTAAATCCACCTGAATTTGTGCAGTTGGAAAGCAAAAGTATCCCACTTGCATACACAAAACTTAAACTCACCAATTCTTATGTTGTGGAAAAAGGATGAAAAATACCAATAGTTAGTATTCTGGAAAACTGGGAAATAGAGCCGTTCCCCGCCCCCTGGGGAGGCTGATTGTCAGTCCTCCGGACGTCAATCTCTACGGCCCTGCGGTCCTCCAGCACACCGGAAGTATCTGCCATTCTCCCGGAAGTCGAGCTCTATGATCTTGTAGTCGTCTGGCACGTCGGAAGCGCCCGTCAGTCCTCCGGACATCGATCTCTATGGTCCTGAGGTCCTCCAGCACACCGAACTGTTACGAAACTTCTTTATTCTTCTCTCACACGGTTGTTCTTAAAATTTTCTTGCTATCTTACCCTCTCTCTGTCTCCCCAACCCCATTTTCTCCGGTGTTTCCTGTATCCTGTCACTTCTCAAATTGTTTTCCTACGTCTCTTTCTTTATAGTTCTGTGTGCCTATGTTTCAATTCTCATGTATGATTCTTGTATCCTTGAAATAAAGGGCCTTGTGATTAGTGAATCTTGCTAAAGTAGTTAATAATTTGCCTATCCGTTGTAAGCTGTTGTGTGATTGTCAAAATTCTAAGTGAATTAAAGAATAAGGCTAGGTATGGCTTGAAGGTTTGCTTACCTAAGTATGAGTTAGCAAATATAACTTGGCTGACCACAAATAGGGGCCTACACCCCTGCAGAGCTACGATAAGTAACAAGACAGGAAGGTACCTATGTAGATAGCAATTGTGAGGCCAGCACAATGTTATCTTATCTCTGACAAATGGGGGGCTCCAAGAGGGAGGTAGCATATGGTAATGAGTTACTGGAAACTAATGAATATGTTAAAACTCCTTGCATGAATATGTATGTATGGTGTGCATATATGTTGTTAAACTGACTCTGTCGGGCACGCACATTTGGAGGAGCTATCCCCTGTGCGTCCAGCGCTGCAATAAAGGATACCTGCTTAATAGTCATCCCGACTATTGAGTCCTGATTTCGTCTTTCACGGCATCAATTCTGGCACCCCAGATGGGACCCTCTCTGCTCGGCTGCAGGACCCTCTGAGAACAGGACTCCCTAGGGTACCCCCGGGATCTTCCCGGAGGGACTCCTCGCCTCATATGGATCACTGCGGGGGCAGACAAGGACCATCTAGAAAATAAGGTATTCTTTTAAGAAAAATTAGAGAAAAAAAAAAAAAAAAAAAGAGTTTTGGTTTTTGGAACCGGTCATTTGGGGTTCCCATAAGTCGTAGGAGACGTCCTACGCAGGGCGCTGTATGCCAGGCTACTAGTGCCTGAGGGCATACTGTGTACGTGAGTTGTGCTGTGCAACTCAGGTTGTGCTGCGCTCTTTTGCATTACGTACACTTGGTTTGGTTTGTGTATGCGGGTATAGGCACATTTTGTGCTTTGTACTTCTGTATTTCATACACTTGGTTTGTGTCCGCGGGTACAGGCACATTTTGTGCTTTGTACTCCTGTATTTCGTACACTTGGTTTGGTTTGTGTATGCGGGTATGAGCACATGCTGTGTTTTGTACTTTTGTATTTCATACACTTGGTTTTAGTACGTTAGGTACGGTCGCGAGTAAAGCTAAGTACCTTTGCATTAACGTACTTTGTGGTGGTAATAACTTATCGGTATTGAAATTGGAACTGTTTAAAGGAATTGTTTATTGAAAGTTGATTTGGATTTGGTAAAAGGTGTGTGAATGAATTGAGCTAGCTCTTGTATGACTGAGACGCGGCACAGCTGCGAAGCGAGTGTGGAGTTCTGATCCGCGGTTCCGTTATCCCGCGAGGGGTGCGGCCGGAGATGAACAAAGCGAGTATATTTGGTTGACTGGATGAATATGATCGGTCATATAAATGGATATTGTCCTTTCCACCCAGATAACGGGTGTAAAGCAAACAATAAGTGTTAAGCGTTAAAATTGTTTTAAGATTTTTTCACTGGTTTGGGTCTAATTCAGATTGTACTGATCTTGAGTGCCCTAATTGCCAGCTGTGGATGCAGTGGGAGGAATATTGAGGAGACAGATTGTATCCTCTAACTGTACTGTGTTAAATTAGCAAATATGGGGGAACAGCAAAGTGGCGGAATTGTGAAAAAGAGCCCCATAGGATGTATTTTAAAACATTGGAAAAATATAGGAGGACCGTCAGGTGGGAACGTGAATAAGAAAACTTTGATAAAATATTGTAATCAATGGTGGCCCTTATACAAATTAGATGATGGAGAAAAGTGGCCTCATAATGGGACTCTAAACTATAATACTATGTTGCAGTTGATGTTGTTCTTACGGAGAGAAGGAAAATGGGATGAGGTTATGTATGCGGATATGTTTTTCACTTTGCGAAATCATCCTGAATGGCAAAAGGACTGCGGATTTAATATACCACCGCAAGACCCTTTAGTTTTGTCCGTCGAGAAAGAACATAAAGATAAAAGGAAGGGGCAGCAGAAAATGAAGAGATGTTGCTCGGCATGTAGTATCGGACAAAGGTGTTTAAAAGTGACAGAATCCAGTAAGAGGAAAGAGGAAACAGAAGATCAGCTTGAGGATTTGGGAATGCCCCCCCCTCCATTGCCAGATCCGCTTTCTCCACCGCAGTCGCCATTCCCTGAGACAGAGGGTGGCGGTAGCGGTGAGGAAGAAGGGGAAGCGGCAATTGCTTTTACTCCAGTTACTGCAAGAACCAGGAGTAAAACTGAGAGAGCTCCACAACTCCTAGCCCCGTTACGGGAAGTAATGGGATCTAGTGGACCAGCTAGAGTGAAAATTCCGTTTTCCACCACTGATTTAAATGACTGGAAGGAGGTAGCTAGAGGGTATCGAGATGGTCCCTCTAAGGTGGCAAAACGATTTGAATTGATAGTTAGAAATCAAGAATTAATGCCTGTAAGCAAGGATTTTGTAAATGTAATAGGAGCCACTGGCCAGCAGAGAAAGGCGTTCTTTTCGGAATCCCTTAGATTTAAATTAGGAAAACAGATCGGAATGCATTGATTTTTATACTTGCCACATTCCCCCAAATCACTGTTAGGGCGAGATTTATTAGAGCAATTAGGAGCAGTGATAGTTTTTAATCAAGGAGCCATGGAATTAAAAGTGAAAGAAGATCAGTTGATTGAAACTTTGAGCCTAGCCCTAATGCACTCTGAAAAGCCCACTGTGTCATCACCCGAACTTGAAGAAATCATTAATCAGGTATATCCAGGGGTTTGGGCTACAGGGACTCCAGGAAGGGCGAAACACGCTACCCCCATAGTAATACAACTTAAGGAGGGAGCAAGCCCAATACGTCAAAAACAATACCCCCTCAGATTAGAATATCGCAGAGGGATAGAAGGTCCAATTAAGAACTTTTTACAACATGGACTACTAGTGGAATGTGAATCAGAATATAACACCCCCATACTGCCGGTAAAGAAACCAAATGGAACTTATCGGGTAGTTCAGGACCTAAGAGAAATAAACAAAATTGTTAAAGATTTACACTCTGTAGTTGCCAATCCCTCTACATTACTTACCAAATTGACAAACAGTCAGGTATGGTTTACAGTATTAGACCTAAAAGATGCATTCTTTTGTCTGCCTTTGGCTAAAGAAAGTCAGAAGTTGTTTGCTTTTGAATGGGAAAGCCCTACCACTGGTAGGAGAACCCAGCTTACTTGGACAGTGTTACCCCAAGGTTTCAAAAACAGTCCAACAATTTTCGGAAATCAATTAGCACGTGAGCTTGAGGGATGGAAGCCTCCTTCCAAAAATGGAACCCTTTTACAATACGTGGATGACCTGTTAATAGCAACTGAAACCAAACCTGAGTGTATCCAATGGACTGTGAGCTTGTTAAACTTTCTTGGACTAAATGGATATCGAGTCTCTCAACAGAAAGTTCAAATGGTACAACAGCAAGTGACCTACCTGGGATATGAATTATCTGGAGGACAACGGGAGTTGGGAACTGAACGAAAAGAAGCCATCTGTTAAACCCCACCTCCTCAGACGGTAAAAGAACTCAGAACCTTCTTGGGAATGACAGGTTGGTGTCGATTATGGATTTATAACTACGGAATAATAGTGAAACCTTTATATGAATTTTTGAAAAATAATCCCATTAGATTGATATGGTCCAAAGAAGCTCAGAACGCATTTGAAATACTCAAAAAGGAACTCATGAGAGCCCCGGCCTTGGGCTTGCCTGATGTAACCAAACCTTTTTGGCTCTTTTCTCATGAGAAACAAGGAATAGCTCTAGGAGTTTTAGCTCAGCGGCTGGGACCATACAAAAGAGCTGTAGCTTATTTCTCTAAACAATTAGATGAATTAAGTAAAGGATGGCCAGGATGTTTACTAGCGGTAGCGGCCGTAATACTAAATATTGAGGAAGCCCGGAAATTTACCTTGGGCCAGAAGATGACAGTGTTGGTTTCGCATACTGTATCCGCTGTATTAGAACAAAAAGAGAATCACTGGCTTTCCCCATCCAGGTTTCTGAAATACCAGGACTAACATTGTGAACCCAGCTTCTTTCCTTAGTGGAGCAACAACCAAACCAGTAACACATGACTGTTTGGAAACAATAGAGGCTGTGTATTCTAGCAGACCAGATCTGAAAGAAGAACCCCTGCAGGATGCACAGGACTCCTGGTTTACGGATGGAAGTAGCTTTGTCCGACAAGGTATCCGTAAGGCTGGATATGCAGTGACCACAACAAATAAGGTAATTGAATCCCAACCATTGCCTACCGGGACATCAGCTCAAAAGGCTGAGATTATTGCCTTGACTAGGGCTTTGGAACTGGCGAAAGGGAAAAGGATAAATATATGGACAGACTCCAAATATGCCTTTGGAGTTGTTCATGCTCATGGAGCAGTCTGGAAGGAACGAGGATTGCTAACCGCACAAGGAAAACAAATCAAACATGCAGAAGAAATACTTCGTCTACTGGAGGCAGTACGGTTACCAGCTAGCGTCGCCATCATGCATTGTCGAGGACATCTGAGGGGTAACACTGACCAAGAAAGAGGTAACAGATTGGCTGATTATGAGGCTAAACAGGCAGCAGAAAGAATACAGAAAGAACAAATTCTAGCCTTAATTCCAGACAATAGAAATCAAGACCTGGATGACCACGAGGGCATTAAATATTCTAGATTAGATGAGGAGTTCATACGAGAATTAGGAGGACAAGTTCCTTCCCGGGGATGGGCTCATTTGAGTGATGGTAGAATGATTATACCTGCCAAACTAGTGTGGGGACTTGTTAAAGAAGAACATGATAAGACACATTGGGGAGCAGATTCGTTATATACATTTTTAGGCCAAAGATGAATAGGGAAGAATTTATATACCACTGTTCGACAGGTGACTCAGCAGTGTGAAACATGTTTGAGAAATAACCCCAACACAGGTAATCGAGTACAGTTAGGAACTATTGGGAAAGCAAACATACCAGGAGACCATTGGCAAATCGATTTTTCCGAACTCCCAAGAAAAGGGGGGTATAAGTACTTATTGGTGCTTACAGACACCTTTTCTGGATGGCCAGAGGCTTTTCCCTGTAGAACAAACCAGGCAAGAGAAGTGACTAAAGTGTTATTGAACGAGATAATACCTCGATTTGGGGTACCTATAGTCATCTCATCAGATAGAGGTACTCACTTTTGTGCACAAATAGTGCAGCAAGTTAGCAAACTATTGGGAATTGATTGGCAGTTACACACCCCATATAGGCGGCAGGCCAGTGGGCAAGTAGAAAAAATGAATCACATGATAAAACAGCAGATAGCCAAAATATGTCAAGAAGCAGATTTGTATTGGTATCAAGCATTACCCATAGCTCTGCTTAGACTACGTCTAAAGCCAAGAGCTAAAGAAAACCTAAGCCCTTTTGAAATATTATATGGGAGACCATACCAGACAAAATATAAAGGAGAAGATTTAAACCAGTTGGGTAATTTTTATTTACAAAAATATGTTATTTCTTTGGGAAAACAATTAGAGAAAATCAATAAGAGTGTCCTAGGAACTAGAGTTAAGGGATTGGATCACGCTATCCATCCCTTTAGTCCTGGAAATTGGGTTTATATCAAAAATTTTTCAGGCAATCCACTGGAAGAGAGGTGGACCGGACCATTTCAAGTGTTACTGACCACCTTCACTGCAATCAAGGTGAAGGAGCAGCCGTCCTGGATTCACTACTCTCGAGTGAAAAAGCTCCAGACAAGCAGTGGACTTCTGAACCTTTAGGACCTTTAAAACTAAGATTACAAAAGACGGCTCCGAGGCATAAGGAAGATCCCCAATTTGAGCAGAAATGGAACTCCGAATGTACCGGATCAGCAAAACTGCGATTCCGGAGATCATTATTGTGATCTTCTACATCACAGCTGGATGGACAGAGAACTGCACCACCCATCAAGATCTGGATGATGTCCCCGACCCCGAAGACTGGACCAGGAATGGACATTTGGGCAATGCAGGTCTGAATATCACATATAAAAAGACTAAGGTATACACAGTTTTAAAAATTGATGGCCAGATTAAAAGAGACTGGGGAGATTAACAACAGATACCATCCTTTGAAATAAGAGAAAACAGCTTGATTGATAAAGCATGTAAATTTGATATGACACAAGTGTACTTAACCACTGTAATAACGGTTGGCATTTATGTATATAATTTAGAAGAGCCACAACAATGCATATTTTCAGCAGTATGTACACTTCACCAAGATTACTGTCGAGCAGAGGTCCAACCTAAAGTTAGTTCAATGATTAGGTGCATAGGAGTTATACATGATGCAAGGGAAATTATAAGATCATACTGACAAGCGGCCTTGATTTTAGTCCCAAAGGATATAACCGCCACACATGGTATGGATACTCTCTCTCCCCAACTTATCCCCTTTCCAGAAGTGAAACGTTCAAATACTATTCTCAATTATAATGCACCAGTAATATATAAAAATTATGTAATATATAGGGAAAATATAGCATGCAAAAAGGAGATAAAAACTTTCACTCAAACATTTACCTTTAGGAGTAGGGTTACTTGTAATGCATCTGAAAAGGCTGAAAACATCACTATAAATATAAAATACAATAGCACTGAAAAAGGGAAATTTACCATATGGGAAGTACCAACAACTGCTTTGAAGGCTACATGTCAGCAACCTCAATGTAGCCTTACTATAGTAAATAAAGGAGAAGCAGTTTATAAGATATGCGCACTATGGAGTCTAGAAAGCCGTGCAGCAACATTCCTATTCCCCTTTGTGCTCTATGTGCCTCGGAGAAATATAATTACTCCAAGTCCAACCACCATCCCTCTGTTTGAACCAGCTAAATGTGCTGTGAAATACCATAACCTTTCGTTCGCAGGCCCTTATGTAGTGAGACAATCCAATGAGCAGAAATTATTTCTGGACCCCACATATTCTTTAAAGAAGGTACGGGTAAAGGTACAAGCTGATATATCTCAGATGAAATCAGAATGCTTACCTTTTATTTCGCAAAGTCTTAAAGGATGGAAGGCATGGTTACATTCCAGAGCTCACCACTCAAGGAAACAGAGAGATTTAACAGGATGGTTTGGATCTGGACTAGGAGTTTTAAACTCGATTGATCAGGAAGTAATAATTAATAAACTGAGCACAGTGACCTCTGATTTAGGAAGGTTAGAAGTACCACTAAGGTCATCTTTAATCACTCTGGCTGAAACTCAGCAATTAACTGTTGATTTCGTTTCCCTATTATCTAACTATACTACTGAGGATTTCCAAGCAGTAGCAACTTTTGTAAAAGGACTACAAGGAAATGTCTCTATTGCCATTCAGTGTATACAAACACAACTTTGGATACAATCTGTGGTTTCTGATATAATCAGAGAAGGGATGTCAGGAAACCTACCACAGGAAATTAGAGAAATTATCGCTAAGAACGATACTACCACCCCATTCGAATTAAAACATCAGGCTTGGTGGCAATTAGTTAATTTCACCTATGATGACACAAAAGAACGAATTGAAGCCTACGTGCTGACAATTCAAAAGGCAAAGGTATGGGATATTTTCCCTATTTTAGCACTAGGGGCAATCCATCAAGATGTAGTAGTCAGACCAATAAACTATAATGTTTGGGCAAAATATAATGATGATATAAGAAAATGGCAGACCATTAGTACCGAAGCCTGCATCCCAAAGGAACAACTAGGATACGTTTGTGAGAATGCAGTAATTGAAAACGAAGATTTGTGCTTAGACACAGAGGACAGTACATGCACGTTTGAGATGCTTCCCTCAGAACATGCTCAATCACAGGTGTATTATGTAGGAAAAGGATGTGTCTGTATAAGGACTAGTTGTGTTAATGTCAGCATTGATACTTGTGAAGAAAAAACAAATGGAACTAACTTTTGTGTTTGTAATTTTACCAAGATACAAGGTTGTGATTTTAATTATTCTGCTCCAATAACCACTTCTCAGTTGATCTCTGACAGTTTCATGCTATACAATGATATACCTAAATTACAGATTGGAATGGACATTAATGTCCTGAAGAAAATGCTTTCCCACCCAGACATTAAAATGTTGCTAAAGAAGGTGAAGGAAGCTTCGAAACGAACATTATGGCAAGTCCAGCATGATACTGTAGAAATAAAGAACATCATCACAGCCATTGAGAAAACTGGTGAACATCATTGGTGGGACATTTTTCTAAATACCTCACTAAAATCTCCAACCGCTGCACAGGTTTTCAATTTCCTAGTGCATCCTGTACTAGTGCTGATTTTTGCAGCCCTACTGCTGACTATTCTCAACATTTGGCTGTGGTGGAAAGTACGAACTGTTGCTCAACAAGTACATGTATTATGGACTGTAAACAAAATTATGCAAAAGAATTTGCAATAGCATAAAGAAAAGGGGGGATTGAATTAAAGAATAAGGCTAGGTATGGCTTGAAGGTTTGCTTACCTAAGTATGAGTTAGCAAATATAACTTGGCTGACCACAAATAGGGGCCTACACCCCTGCAGAGCTACGATAAGTAACAAGACAGGAAGGTACCTATGTAGATAGCAATTGTGAGGCCAGCACAATGTTATCTTATCTCTGACAAATGGGGGGCTCCAAGAGGGAGGTAGCATATGGTAATGAGTTACTGGAAACTAATGAATATGTTAAAACTCCTTGCATGAATATGTATGTATGGTGTGCATATATGTTGTTAAACTGACTCTGTCGGGCACGCACATTTGGAGGAGCTATCCCCTGTGCGTCCAGCGCTGCAATAAAGGATACCTGCTTAATAGTCATCCCGACTATTGAGTCCTGATTTCGTCTTTCACGGCATCAAAGGTTACCGTGTGATTGTTAGACAATGGAGTAACTAGTCTCGCTTATCATAAGAAGAACTAGAAAACAAAATAAAGGGAGCTCAGACAAGAAGACTGGAGAAAACCGGCTTGAAGCAAGGCTGGCTATCAAGTCAGCAGGAAAAGGGAGCAAAACAACCCAAGTTCATCTAGGGGACAACTGATGAAGAGGAAGATACTACTACCAGATGAAGTAAACAACCACCGGAGTGACTGTGGTTCCTGAAAACAGTCATTAAATGGCAATAAAGGCCGTGGAGAAACTCACCTCCTGAATATGTAATTAGTTCTAAGAAAGGCAGACTTATGTTAATCATGTCACAGAAAAACTATGATTATGCAAAACTTTTGTAAATATAAGCCTGTTGAAATTGTGGCTGAGCAGGAGCACCTTGAGGAAAAGTCTCCGTGCAACCCCAGCGCTGTAATAAAGAATACCGCTTGGTAGTCACATTGGCTTTTGAGTCCAGCTTCTTTGTTTCATCCTGTTGCTTCCAAAATTTTCTATGTCTCCCTCTAGCCATCTCCCTGTCTAGTTCTTCCCTCTCTGTCCTGCATCCTGTCTCTTTTTTAATTTTCTACTTACATTTTCCTGTCCTTATTTGTTAGTTCTTGTCTCTGTTTTGTATAACCTGTTGCTTTTTTGAAATGTTCTTTTGACATCTTCCTCTGTCCATCTCCCTTTTTCCTTTTTTTTTTTTTCCCTTGCCTATATTTCTTTTCCCCGGCCACTTGTCTTGTCTCTGTCTCCTTGTCCTGCTGGTCCCTTCCGCCTTTCGCTCCCTGTGTCTGGTATTTATTTCTCCATCTCTCTGTCCCAGTTTTTTGCACAGTCAACCCTCTTTCTACACAGTTATCCTGCTCCCTCCCCTCTCTTGTTTGCAGTGTCCCATTTTCTGGCTCCCTGTCCTACACTTCTACGTCCCTTTGTCCTTCTGCTTTTCTCTTCAGTCAGGGTTAGGGTCAGGGATGAGATCCAGGCGCAGATGGGATAAAGACATCGTGAAACTGTAAGAAGGTAAAAGCGCCTGCACCAAAACTCAGTCATCGAAGAGGACACCGATTGAAGAGGAACCGTTGAACAATTTGATTGAACAATAGACACACGCTTGTTGCATGAAGAGGAGCACGAGTAGCTTATGGCATAGATTGAGAGGCTTTAACGAGCACAAGAACAGAACTGAGGGGGTCCAGGTACCTCTTCGGAGGCGCGCGGCTCGAGCTGTATTAAAGCAACTCTGAGGCAGAGCCTAAGCTCTGAACTCTTCTTTACAGTCTGCGGCTAAGACTGGATCCAGCCGCACCTAGGCTCCTCTCTGAGAAGGAGTTTAGAAAGCAAGGGGGTCCAGTCTGAACCTCGCGACTCGGCAGAAGGGTCTTCCCGGCCTCTTCTGCAGCACTCAGCCCAGTCCTTCTGTCCTCTCTTCCCTCTAGCCGTGCCTCTATTAGTTCCTTGGCCCTCCAACGACACCTTTACTCTGGATTTAATTATCGCGGTCCCAATCATTTTTCTGTTTCTCTGGATCCTACAGGACATTTCTTCTACCAGTCACGATGCCTTCCCAGAGGTTCCCCGTGCTTTGCATCCATTTTGTAGCACATTAGGTGGGGTCATCTTTCAGGTACAGAGCACTCATTTGTTCCTTTATGCTACCTTGGATTCCTGTGTTCAGCCCACAGCCACACAAGACCATCTGTACTCCGCTCGGATGACCACCCAAGTTCCTCCTTGCCATCCCCAAGGATTCCTTTGTCCATCAGCCCCCGTCCACACCCCTCTCCTCACAGTCACACCACCTCCCGAGACCTTCCTCCATCTCCACAGCATCTTGTAGCACTTTGTCTCCCTTTCTCTCTCTTACTGTCAGAACCTCCCATCTTGCTTTGCTACGCAGAGCTCCTTTATCCTTCTCTGCCATCGAGGTTATCTTCATTTGGTTCCTCTCTCACTCGTTGATCTGTAGCTTGCCCAGATGCCCTCCTGAGACTCCAAGGCCCTCACTGTGTCTCCAAGCTGCCTTTTCTTACCCTGCCCCCTCATAATGGCTGTATTCTCTATAGCAATGTCTTCCAAGTCCTTTCCCATACTGCACAGCACTCTTGTAGCATTTTAGCTCCCTTTAGATTTTAGGGTTTTGTGCTCTTCAGAGCACCCTTACCTTACTCTTTGCTGCTTAGGATGCCTTCATTGTGCCCCCAGTGCCCTATGTGGTTAGTTGAAATCCCCTTCAGAGTTCCACGTCGTTATCTCTGGCGCTTCTTTGGTCTCTCACATCCCCGCAAGACTCCTCCGCTACCTTCGCCAAGGTTTCATGAGACATTTTAGCTCCAGAGGGCATTTCTCTTTTCCCATCAGAACGCTTCCTTAGTTCGCATCTGCTACCCGGGTCAATCTTTCTGTCCTCTCATCCGTTCAGTGCACCCCCATTCGGTTCCCAGTTCCCTGAAGACACCCGTACTTTGCTCAATTCTCTTTTGAGGTCATTGCATCCCCGAGACTTCTTTGGTCTCTCTGGCCCCTTTGGGCCCCCTCTAATCTCTCTGACAAAGCCTCTTATTTTGTCAGAATTTTTTCCAGAGCTACCTGCGTGCTCCAGAGCGGCCTGTTTCCGTTCTGTCTTACAACGTTTCTTTATTTCAAATCGGGTACCCCAAAGATGTCTATCGTCACTTCAGACCTTCTCTTAGATAGCTTTCATCTATTGTTATTCACACATCTCCCACAGGGATTTTTGTTCTCTATTACAATTTATTTTTATTTTAGCTACTTAGGTGTTACTTAGACCGCTTCATACAGTTTCTGATACGTTTCTTGTATTTCTATGTTTTTTGGTGTTTTGTGTTTTTTGGGACTCATCTAGTTCTGTTAAGAATATCAGTTAAAGAGAGATCATTGAGGTGATCATTTGATAATAATAGTTATTGCATTTAATAAACTACTATCCATAGCTTACTATGGTATCTATCTCTTTCTATCTACACCCCAGAAAAATGACGGTTAATTACCTACCCGGTCACATTGCTGATGCAATAGATGTCGCTGCAGTCAAAGAGCAGGTATCGCCATTTCCAGTAAGGGCAGCCTTTCCCATGTGACATTTTACAGGCTGTAAAGCTAAGGCAGACAAGAGAAGGAGCTGCAGCTCCTCCGGCCACCTTTATGGGTTCTGGGGGTTGGTCCCACCCCTTCCCCAGGGGATTGTGGGAAGGGCGGTGGTCAGGGCCCAGGGTATATGAGCGGGGGTCCCTGCTGCAGGAGCTCATTGTGCCTTTGGGATTGGTTGGGGTGAGAGGTCTGCAATGTCTTCATTGACTGCAGCTTTGGGGCTGGCTCAGCTGTTTGGGCGTTTAGAGGAGCAGAGGTGAGAAGCCTGAGGTTAGACCTTCTGGATTAGTCAAGGTTCAGCAGTATTTATAGGAGAAAGTAGACTTTTATGTTGTAGTGTTGTGGGGTTTTTTTTGGGGGGTGGGGTATGTCAGTAATTATCTAATGAGCATTCAGGGGTGATAAGATGGTTTAATAGTATGTTTTTATTTATTCTGGATGCACTGTACTTTCCTGGAATTCCTGACTTGATTGAGGATGGAATCGTGGGTGGCTTTTTTCCTGGTGTTGCTGATATAGTTTCCCTTAAAAAGGCTGATAGTGAGATTATCTAGCAGGGGTCATTGTGAGCATCTTGTATGCATCTGTATATGGAGTTCTAGCATTTTCCATGAAGCAGCAGAGATGCAAGGCATCACCTTCCCCTGTTGCCCACAGAGTATCACAGTGTCTCCAGAACTTTTGTAACTTGAGGCAGGCGCCTCATAGATTGCATCAGGGCATCTCTTATTTTGTGGGTCCGTACCGGAGCCCAGAGTCTGTGGGAAGACAGAAAACAGGAAGTGCCAGCAGGACACAGCTCGGAAGAGCAGCTCACAAGGAGCAGGTGATGCAGGGGGTTCAGGGTTCAAATAGAGAATGGGAGCTGTCAGGAAGAAGTGGGGTTCCTTCCCTGAGAGTTCAGGAGAATAGAATGGGTTTCTAGAGCTTTGAGACTGGGGGATGGCTAGGAAAGGGAGGCAGGTTCATCAGGCTTTCTCATGTCAGTTTTGCATTTCAGTTTGGGTGCCAATGAGGTCTGGTGTGTTCTAGCCTCTTGCCTTTGAGGTGAGCCCGGTAATATCAAGGACGAGCACAGGATCGGTGATTTTGCACAAGCACAATGGTAATTTTGTTTTTCTTGGCGTCTTAGGTGCCATAATTAATTGTCGCTGCAATTAATTATGGGAATTAATTGGATTATGGGATTAATTATGGGGATTAATTGGATTATGGGATCCCCCGAATCTGGGATCGGCGTGGAGCAGGTGAGTGGAATGCCCCGGAGCTTCTGCGGATGAGGGTGTTGTGGAGTAAGTTGGCATTTACTTGGTGGTCATGATGCTTGCTGCTGGGGCTGTGATTTAATCTTTGTTTTGCAGATGAAGATGAATGAAGTGACTGCAGGAAGATGAGTTAGCCGTTTGTTGTTGTTTTTGTCAAGGATGAATTCAGACCACCGGCTCTCTGAAAGCTAAGTCGAGGGGCCAAGGTTGACAGTTTTGGGGGTGGGTTAAGTTAAAGAAGGGCAGAGGGCTGTTCAGGAGCAGCCCCCTTTAGGCAAGTAAAGGAAGCGGGTTACTCTTCAGTCCGATGCTAGCATGTGCCGGGCAGGGCAGTTCCAGCCTGCATCTGTAGTGTTGTTTGTGTGGTCTGTCTTCTGTGTCTTAGACCTTTCTCAGGTCTCGGTGTCTTCATTACGCTTGAGGACCACAGCATGCACCTCGGGCACCATCCCTAGTGTCTTGAACGGCTGTTCTCATCGGCATAACACCAATCGGGTGATGCTTTTCCTGCATTACAAGCTTAAAGCAGGGATCGGTCTTGAGTCACAGAAGCTTCTGGATGGTCCTCTTTTGCAGCATTGTTCCTGTCTGCCTGAGCAGCTCTGCTTTCCAGCCATCCATTTCTAGGCAATGGAACTTTTTCCTGCGTCCGTACTTTCTTAAGTCTTGAAGGTGCACTTCCCGCATGTACATGATCTCAGATCTGAGAGTCACTTCTTGTCTTGGGCCATGATGTTTTACTCAGTTTCTTGACTTTCACTAGAACATCCTCATGTCATCATCGTGGTCCAGCAGGTCTTCTTGCCCGGTGGCATCCTCCAATCGTGTCATTCTTCTTGCCGAGAGTTTTCTCTCACCTTTGAGGCGTGTTGTATGTCATCTTGTGTGTAGTGCTGGTTTGTGCTTGTGTGTTTGGCTCGGAGCTGCCCTGCCCAGGGGTGTAGAGTCTGGGGTAGGTGGAATAGCAGTAAGAGTCTGTGGTTAATATGTGGATCTGCTCATACTGTGGAGGCAAAGGTGGTACTGTCATCTCAGATCGAGTAGCTGTCAGCGGGTAGTGGGGACAGTTTTTCCATTATTGTTTTATGGGGAAGAGCAGAGCTCTGTGGGAGGGGCCGTTCAGTGGCAGTGAAGCAGATCGCGTCTTGAAGACGTTAGGGCTGCTTTGTGTGAGGCTCTGCTATTTGGAGTTTTTTAATGGAGGCTGTACTTGGACGCTAGATGATACCTGTAAATGGGAACAAAACCTTTGGAATGATGAAGCTATTGCTCTGCATCCATGTGATTTGTTTGATACTGTTTTTTCAGATGCAGAGGGACAAGCTGTGTAGGGCAACGTAGCAGAGCTGAGCGGACCACTGTAAGTAGGTGGGTCGGTGTGTGGCATTAGAAGGAAGATGTGAGCGGTAGCTCCATGACTGCTTTATTCTTTTTTGCAGCTTTGAATCAATGTGCGACGTGGGATACGGGCACCAGGGCTGAGTCGAGCAAGGTGAGCAGCGATTGCTGGGCTGAAGTATCCTTTTGTTTCCAGGTGGTCTTTTGCTGGTGGAGTTCCAAGCAACCGCTGTTATTTGGGTTTGACGGGTGGTGTGCAAGCCTGAGGCTGGCAACCCAGACTTGCTCGGAGGATGGGCCCTTTAGCTGTCAAGGTAAAGGGGCAGGAGATGGGAACCGGTACGCACAGGCTGCGGTTTCGGGCAGTATCTCAGCACGTGTCATTTTGCTTGTGTTTTTGCAGGTGCCGCAGACGGGCTCGGAGGGGTGACGCCGCACGCTGACGAGCGGTTCGAGCTGGTGAGGCTGTTGTGGGCGGGGTTGGCGTCTAATAGCAAAGTATTAGGTGGCAGCTCAGTGAAGTTTTTCTCTCTGGTTTTGCAGGCGCTGCGCGGGCTGCCTTTGGAAGCGGATGAGCATCTGAGGTGAGCCGGGTAGTAGGAGGAGCCTGGGGCTGGAGATTTCTTGCACGTTCAGTGGTATTTTTGTGTCCCTTGGTTTCTTAGGCACCACGAGCAGTGACTGCTGATGAGCCCAACTCTGGACTCCGTGCGGAGCAGGTGAGCAGAATGTCATGGCGTATGTGAGGAAGGGGGATGTTGTGTGCAAGGTCCATGTTGACCCATGTGGTGCTCACTGTTTTGTATGGAATGGGTGGTTCTTTATTTCCCTTTATTTGGTGTGTTTTTTTTTTTTTTTTTTTCCCAGATGATGTCTCTGCAGGATTGATCCCGTTGGCTGGCTGTCGTTTTTCTTGTGGAGTACAGCTTCAGACCCCTGGCCCTCTGAAAGCTAAGTTGAGGGTTTGGTGCTGGCGATAGTTTGGGGCAGGGAAGGGACAAGGTTGGGAGTTGCAGGGAGGGGTTTTAAAGTCAGCGTAGGGCAGGGGGCGGTCCCGGAGCAGTGCCCTCTGGGTAGGTTAAGGAAATGGGTTTCTCTTCAGCACGAAGCCAGCGTGTGCCTGGGCAGGGCAGTTCCAGGCGGTGTCTGTTGTGTAGCTTGTGTCGTCTGTCTCCTGTATCTTAGACTTTCCTCAGGTCTTGATGTCCTCGTTGCTCTGTGCGCTCAAGGGGCACGGCATGTGCCACAGGCATCACGGGTAGGGTCTGGAATGCCTGCCCTCGTCTGCTTCATGCCCAATGGGCGCTTCTTTTCTTGCATAACAATCTTAAAACACGGAGCGGACTTGCATCTTGAAAGTTTATGGATGGTCCTCTTCTTGCAGCATTGTTCCCGGCTGCGTGAGCGGCTCTCTTCTCTAGGCATCCATTTTCAGGGACTGGGATTTCTTCCCTGCATCCATACGTTCCCAGGTCTTGAAGCCAGGCTTCTTGCGCATACATCGTCTCCGTTTCAACAGGAACTTCTTCTAATGGGCCATTACATTTAACTCTCTTATGACCCCACCTTGCTTCCTCCTCACGTCAGTTCTGCTGTCCTTTTGGTCTTCGTACCCAAGAGCTTCTCTGGTCTGGAGGCAATTGCTCTTGTTCAGACTGTTGTCTGATCTTTGAGTCGCATTGTCTACCGTGTTGTGTGGTTTTGGGCTGCACAGGGGTGTGTTTTGCATGGAGCTGCCTTGCCGGGGGTGTAGAGTCAGGGGTAGGTGGAACAGCAATAAGTCTATGGTTAGCACATTGATTGGCCCACGTCTCTGTTCTCCAGCACAACAGTAATTTTATTTTTTAACTTGGCATCTTAGGCGCTAAAAGCGATGACCACTGCAGCATTGTGGTTTTGAATCTCTGTGGAGCAGGTGAGCAGAGAGCCCACGGTGCTTTTGAGGAGGGGGTTTTGTGGAAGAGATGGGCATCGATGGGTGCGATGCTGGCTGCCGCTGTTTTGTGCATTGTGTGTTTTTATTGCAGATGGCGAAGAGGACCCTGACGACTACAGGAATGTCCCGGCTAGCTGATGCGGGTTGGCAGTTTTGTGTTGAGGACGGATGCAGACCCTCTGCCGTGCGAAAGCTAAGTGGAGGGGCCGGGGCCGGGGAGGGCTTGGGAGGAGGGGACAAGGTTGGCAATTGTAGGAGGGGTTTTGAAGTTGTCTGGTGTTAGAAAGCAGATGTGCCTGGTGGCTCTGAGTATTATGTGGCAGCTCAGTGAAGTTTTTCTCTTTGGTTTTGCAGGTGCTGCGCAGGCTGCCTTTGGAACAGGATGAGCATTTGAGGTGAGCTCAGGGTGGTAGGGAGGAGGTGGCTGGGGCTGGTGATTTCTTGCATGTTCAATGGTGGTTTTGTGTCTTTTGGTCTCTTAGGTAGCACAAAGAGTGACTGCTGATGAGCCCAACTCTGGAGTCCGTGTGGAGCAGGCAAGCAGAAAGCCACGGCGTATCTGAGGAGGGGGATGTTGTGAGAAAGGTCCATGTTGACCATTATGATGCTCACCGTTGTGTGTGTAGTGGGTTGTTCCTTCTTTCTCTTAGTGTGTGTGGCTTTTCTTTTTTTTTTTTTTTTTTTCCCCAGACGATGAAGAGCAGCCTAGTGACTGCAGGATCGATCCAGTTGGCTGACTGTGGTTTTCCTCGTGGAGGATGGCTTCAGACCCCTGGCCCTCTGAAAGCTAAGTTGAGGGTTTGGCACTGGAGATAGTTTGGGGGAGGGGAGGGACAAGGTTGGGAGCTGCAGGGAGGGGTTTTAAAGTCGGAGCGGGGCAGGGGGCTGTCCTGGAGCAGTCCCCTTTGGCTAGGTAAAGGGAACGGATTTCATTTCAGCACAAAGCTGGCGTGTGCCGGGCAGGGCAGTTCCTGCCGGTGTCTGTTGTGTGTTTTGTGTGGTCTGTCTCCTGTATCTTAGACTTTCCTCAGGTCTTGATGTCCTCGTTGCTCTGTGCGCTCAAGGGGCATGGCGCACATCACCGTTAGGGTCTCGAAGGTGTGTACTCATCAGCATCGTGCCCGATGGGCGCTTCTTTTCTTGCATAACAATCTTAAAGCACGGATCGGGCTTCCATCTCAGACGTTTCTGCAAGGTCCTCTCTTTGTGTTGTGTCTCCAGCTACGTGAGCGGCTCTCTTCTCTAGGCATCCGTTTTCAGGGACTGGGATTTCTTCCCTGCATCCTTACGTTCCTAGGTGTTTAAGCCAAAGTTCTTGCACGTACATCCTCTTGGTTTTGACAGGAACTTCTTGTTCTGGGCCATAACATTTGACTCACTTATGACCCACCTTGCTTCCTCCTCACGTCAGTTCTGATGTCTTTTTGGTCCTCTTGCCCGAGGGCATCTCTGGTCCAGAGGCGATTCTTCTTGTTCAGACTGTTGTCTGATCTTGGAGTCGCTTTGTCTACTGTGTTGTGTGGTGTTGGGCTGCACAGGGGTGTGTTTGGCGTGGAGCTGCCCTGCCCGGGGGCGTAGAGTCAGGGGTAGGTGGAACAGGAATAAGAGTCTGTGGTTAGCACGTTGATTTGCCTGACCTGTGTTGTCCAGCACAATAGCAATTTTATTTCTCTCAGCGTCTTAGGCGCTAAAAGCGATGCCCACCGCAGCATCCTATTTTGGAATCTGTGCGGAGCAGGTGAGCGGAGAGTCCACGGTGCTTTTGAGGAGGGGGTTTTGTGGAAGAGATGGGTGTCGACGGGTGCGATGCTGGCCGCCGCTGTTTTGTGCATTGTGTGTTTTTATTGCAGATGGCGAAGAGGACCCCAATGACTACAGGAACGTCCCGGCTAGCTGATGCGGGTTGGCAGTTTTGCGTGGAGGACGGTTGCGGACCCTCTGCCTTGTGGAAAGTTAAGTGGAGGGGCTGGGGCCGGGGAGGGCTTGGGAGGAGGGGACAAGGTTGGCAATCGTAGGAGGGGTTTTGAAGTTAGCATAGGGCAAAGGACCAGAGGAGTATCCAGGAACAGTCCCCTCTGGGCAAAGGAATGGAGCGGGTTAGTCTTCAGCACGAAGCCAGCACTTGTCAGGCAGGGCAGTTCCAGCCGCTGTCTGTTGTGGTGTAGTTTGTGTGGTCTGTCTCCCGTGTCTTAGAGTTTCCTTGGGTTATGATGTCCTCATTGCTCCTGTGTCTTCTATAATATCTTCCTTCTGTCTTGATGTCTCTGTTGCTCTTTTGTGATCAGCAGGTACCTCGGTAGCCCTCCTTGGAGTCTAGACCGCATCAACACATCACCCTAGTACCGGTTTAGCCCTTCTTGTCTTGCCATTATACCTTAAAGCGTGGCTCTGTCTGGTGGTCATCGTGTCGTAGGTGTTCCTAAGCGGTCAGCCCTTGCGGTGGCAAGCCAGGTGGTACATGCAGCTTTGAAAGGTCTTTTTCACCCAGTAGTGTTCTGGGACTTACTTCCCACGTCCCGAACGGTTTCAGGAGTTAAAGCCAACTTTCTCATGTGTTCATCGTGATGGTTTTGATGATAGTTTTCTTTCATGGGCTGCAGCTATTGCCTCTCTTTGCCAGGGCTGCCGTGAGGCATGTGCGCCATCGTGGCACCGTAGGGCTTCTCTGTGGGTGTCATCAACCTTAGGGGAGTTGTTATTCTCACTCGCAGTCTTATGGCACCTCACGGTCACGTTCCGTTTGGTGTCTGTGTGCAGGGTTGGGGTTGGAGCTGCCTCTGATCAGAGCTTAAAGGGCAGTTTGCATCACAATTGTTTCTGGAGGGTTGCCTTTCCGGAGGCAATCTTGGCCCTAACAGCTTCCCTCTCAAAGGTTCTATTTCTATAGAGATTCCCTATGGCATTGCATCCTTGGATTCTTCTGGGCTTAGATTGTGAAGCCTGGCTTCTCACAGATCCGATCCGTCGTTCTGGTTTTGTATGGCATTTCAGCACTCTAGTTTTGATTACCATCTGAGACCGCCTCGCTCCGCAGTGCCTTTTGTTGGCTTGCATCTTATAGGTCTGTATCTGGTTTTGCGTTGAGTTGCATTGTATTGCTCTGTGTCTGGTTATGTGTTGAATTGTATCATATTGTATTGCTCTGTATCTGATTATTCAATGAATTGTATCGTATTGTATTGCTCTCTATCTGATTATTCATTGTATCGTATTGTATTGCTCTCTATCTGATTATTCATTGTATCGTATTGTATTGCTCTGTATCTGATTATTCAATGAATTGTATCGTATTGTATTGCTCTCTGATTATTCATTGTATCATATTGTATTGCTCTGTATCTGATTATGCAGTGAATTGTATCATATAGTATTGCCCTGTAATTGCCTCAACTGCCATCTGAGACTCTCGCGTGTCTGTATTATGTGTTGTATTGCATTGCTCTGTGTTTGGATTTGTTTTGCATTGTTTGCTTCTGTATTAGCGTTGCATCACGTTGCTCTGTAATGGCATCAACTGCCATCGCAGACCGTCTCGCGTCGTCTGACCCTGTATCGTGTGTTGTATTGTATCGCTCTGTATTTGACATTGTACCGCATTGTTTTGGCGCTCTATTGGTTTTGCATCATGTTGCTCTGTAACTATATTGAGCGCCGTCCGAGACTGTCTCGCGTTGTCTGACCCTGTATTGTGTTCTGTCTCCTATGGCAGTGCTCTGTACCATGTTTTTTCTTGGCGGTGATGTAAGGGTGTGTTGTATCGTGTGGTGTATATGCGTGCATTGCACAGCTCTGTGTGTCTGTGTTGTATGGCAGTGCAGAGCTAGCGTAGAGAGTTAAAGTGACTTTGAGGTCTCTGTGCACGTGAGATGGAGTCAAGCAGGTCAGGGCTGGTTTGTGAGGTAACGGAGTAAGGCTACTGCGGTTTTCATTGTGTTTCGGCAGGCACCTTGCAGCAAGTCTGTAGAAACAGAGTTATAGAGGAGCAGCACAACGGGTCTCGCAGCGGTCAGGTTTTTTTTGGGCAGATCGGTCATTACAACACTCCAAGCGCCAGGGAGGAACCTGAGGGGGATGTGTTACTCTGGGAAAGGTAGCGGAGCCACAGAGGGTTGTTCTCTTGCAGATGAACTGTGCAGTAAATGGCTTTGTGTTTTGTTTTTTCAGGTGAGCGAGCGGCACGAGGTGACTGTGAGAACCTCCCCTTTATGTGATGTGGGTGCTGCGGAGGGTGGACCGTGACTCAAGGCACCGTGAAAGCTAAGTATCTGGGCAGGCATCGGTGGGCAACAGATACCAAGTGTCGTCCCTCAGCAGGGTGGTTTTTCCCCCAGTCCCAGCCGCTTTGGGAGGTGACGCTCATCGCCAGCGTTTGGGCGGAGATAGGCCTCGGGCCGGGGGTTTGGTTAGGCAGGGAGATTTTGGAGGCTCCTAAGGAGCACCACAGACACGAGGCGACGCCACCGTTGTGGCAGGAGGGTGGGAGGACGGTGTGGGTGAGGGCAGGGTACATGTGGTAGCAGAGCATGTGTTGTGAAGGTGTGTGAGCCTGAGAAATGTTGGTGTGGATGGGCTGCGGGCATGTGGGTTGTAGGCGGAGGTAACCGTGCTTTGCTTTTCAGGCAAATAGGGCATTTTAAAACCGCAACCAGTATAGAATAAAAAAAACCCCAGCTGGGGGATTTTTTTTTTGTTTCCCCCGGCTGGGTTTTTTTTTTCCCCGGTCCCGGCCACTCTGCGAGGTGAGGTTCATCGCCAAAGTTTGGGCAGAGGGGCTGCCCGGGCCGGGGTTTTCGCCAGGCAGGATGATTTTGGAGGCCCTCGGGAACGGCGTTCCCAAGGAGCGTTGCAGAGACGGGGCGATGTCCCCTCGGGCAGGTCGTTTGGAGGATGGCGTAGGGGAGGATGAGGGGTGGTTTGTGGCTTGGGCGGTGCGGGTGTGTGAACTTGTGCGGTTGGGCTGCGGGCACGTGGGTTGTAGGCGGAGGTAACCGTGCTTTGCTTTTCAGGCAAATAGGGCATTTTAAAACCACAACCAGTGTAGAATAAAAAAACCCCAGCCGGGGGATTTTTTTTTTGTTTCCCCCGGCTGGGTTTTTTTTTCCCCGGTCCCGGCCACTCTGCGAGGCGAGGTTCATCGCCAAAGTTTGGGCAGAGGGGCTGTCCGGGCCGGGGTTTTTGCCAGGCAGGGTGATTTTGGAGGCCCTCGGGAACGGCGTTCCTGAGGAGCGTTGCAGAGACGGGGCGATGTCCCCTCGGGACAGGTCATTTGGAGGATGGCGTAGGGGAGGATGAGGGGTGGTTTGTGGCTTGGGCGGTGCGGGTGTGTGAACTTGTGCGGTTGGGCTGCGGGCACGTGGGTTGTAGGCGGAGGTAACCGTGCTTTGCTTTTCAGGCAAATAGGGCATTTTAAAACCACAACCAGTGTAGAATAAAAAAACCCCAGCTGGGGGATTTTTTTTTTGTTTCCCTCGGCTGGGTTTTTTTTTCCCCGGTCCCGGCCACTCTGCGAGGCGAGGTTCATCGCCAAAGTTTGGGCAGAGGGGCAGCTTGGGCCAGGGTTTTTGCCAGGCAGGGCGATTTTGGAGGTCCTGGGAGCGGATATTCCGAGGAGTTGTTGTGTGTAATGTGATGGCATCCAGTTGTTTGCAGGTGGTATGTTTAGGGGATGGTCCAGGGAAGATTGGATGGGACAGTCAGTGTTGAGGGGGAGCCGGTTGTCAAGGTGTTTGGTGTGTGTTTTGCAATGGTAGTAAATTTTTCTGATGGGGTTTGGAGAACAGAAAATCAAGAGAATAATTGAAATTTTTTTTTTTTTCCCCTAGGCACAGAGGTCAAGGCCCCATGAAGAGGAGCGGCTGTCACAGGGTGTGAATTTTGGAGACTCTGTCAGGAAGAGGAAAATGGAAATGTGCAGCAATTGAAGGACACGGTTTAGGGATGTGACCGAGGTTTGATGAGTATCTGGAGGAAAACATTTGCATATGGAGGATCGAAGGCAATGTGTTCTGGCAGCGTGCACCAGTCTGGGATCACCAGGAGAGGGCCTGGGGCTGGTGCAATTCTGCTCGGTAGAGTTTTAGGGTGTTGCCTGTGTAATGAGGGAATAACCCTTCAATAAAGGCTGCTGTGTTCTTGTTGGTGTCCTGTGTTTTTTTAATCACATGGGTCTGGCTGTGACAGTGTGTGTGCCTGTGTTAGGCTTTGAATGTGAGTGGATGTGATGGTGACAGTGTATTTGCATTGGACACTGTGTGTGTGTTTGTGTTAGACTGTCTTCTGTGAATGTGTGAGGCTTTGTTTTTGTCTCTCTTTTTCTGTTTTTGTCTTTGTGGGACTGTCTCTGGCTCTCTCTCTCATGCTCTCTTGCGTGCTCTCTCTTTCTGTCTCTCTGTGTGTGTCTGTCATGCGCTTTCACTCTTTGTCTCTGTCTGTCTCTCTCTCTGTCTCTCTCTCTGTCCATCTGTCAGTCTCTCTCTCTCTCTCTTTGTCTCTGTCCATCTGTCGTGCTCTCTCTCTCTTTGTCTGTGTCCATCTGTCGTGCTCTCTCTCTCTCTTTGTCTGTGTCCATCTGTCGTGCTCTCTCTCTCTCTTTGTCTGTGTCCATCTGTCATGCTTTCTCTCTCTCTTTGTCTCTGTCAGTCTGTCGTGCTCTCTCTCTTTGTCTCTGTCAGTCTGTCGTGCTCTCTCTCTTCGTCTGTGTCTCTCTCTCTTTGTCTCTGTCTGTTGGTCTCTCTCACTCTCGTCTCTCTGTCTGTCCGTCTCTCTCTCTCTCTCTCACTCTCTTTGTCTCTCCCTCTGCCCATCTCTCTCTCTCTCTCACTCTCTTTGTCTCTCCCTCTGCCCGTCTCTCTCTCTCTCTCACTCTCTTTGTCTCTCCCTCTGCCCGTCTCTCTCTCTCTCTGTCACTCTCTTTGTCTCTCCCTCTGCCCGTCTCTCTCTCTCTCTCTCACTCTCTTTGTCTCTCCCTCTGCCCGTCTCTCTCTCTCTCTCACTCTCTTTGTCTCTCCCTCTGCCCGTCTCTCTCTCTCTCTCACTCTCTTTGTCTCTCCCTCTGCTTGTCTGTTTGTTTTGTATGGCTGACTCAATGGTTGCAATTAGCAGCTTTGAACATGTCTTGCTGGCTGGGCAGCATTAATTATTTAAAAAATAACAACAAAAAAAATATTTAATTAGTGCTGCCCAGCCAGCAACCCATCCCCTACTGCTGCACAAAAGTTATTATTTTTATTTCTTTTTCTAATAATATAATATGCAAATAAAACCATCAAAAATAAATACACCCACCATTCTACAACCCAAACAATTACACAATTCTCATCAAATATGCAAATGAATTAATCAAATTATGCAAATTATATGCAAATTTTTTCTTTTCCACAACACATACAAAACAACCATAAAGAAACCCCATAACAACAGAACCATACCAACACAATTAAAAACCAGCCTCAATACTTAAACTTAAAGACAGGAATTATGGGGTAACACTCAAGTTCACAGTTAAACTTCCAAGTCAGAGTTCTACTATCCAGTAACAGTGTCAACATAGGGGGTCAGGTTAGGGTGTCAACTTACGGTTAGGGTGTCAGGTTACACTTAGGATGTCAGGTTAGGGTGTCGGGTTACAGTTACAGTGTCAGGTTAACGGCTACAGTTAGGGTGTCAGGTTTGGGGTTAGGGTTTAGGGATTACAGTTTAGAGTTAGGCTTACGGTTTAGGATTAGGGTTTAGGGTTACGGTTAAGGGTTTAGGGTTAGAGTTAGGGTGTCAGGTTAGGGTTAGGGTTACGGTTAGGGTGTCAGGTTAGGGTGTCGGGTTAGGGTTAGGGTTAGGGTTACGGTTAGGGTGTCGGGTTAGGGTGTCGGGTTAGGGTTAGGGTGTCGGGTTAGGGTTAGGGTTAGGGTGTCGGGTTAGGGTGTCGGGTTAGGGTTAGGGTGTCGGGTTAGGGTGTCGGGTTAGGGTTAGGGTGTCGGGTTAGGGTGTCAGGTTAGGGTTAGGGTGTCGGGTTAGGGTTAGGGTGTCGGGTTAGGGTTAGGGTTAGGGTGTCGGGTTAGGGTTAGGGTGTCGGGTTAGGGTTAGGGTGTCGGGTTAGGGTGTCGGGTTAGGGTTAGGGTGTCGGGTTAGGGTTAGGGTTAGGGTGTCGGGTTAGGGTTAGGGTTAGGGTGTCGGGTTAGGGTGTCGGGTTAGGGTTAGGGTGTCGGGTTAGGGTTAGGGTTAGGGTGTCGGGTTAGGGTGTCGGGTTAGGGTTAGGGTGTCGGGTTAGGGTGTCGGGTTAGGGTGTCGGGTTAGGGTGTCGGGTTAGGGTGTCGGGTTAGGGTGTCGGGTTAGGGTGTCGGGTTAGGGTGTCGGGTTAGGGTTAGGGTGTCGGGTTAGGGTTAGGGTGTCGGGTTAGGGTTAGGGTGTCGGGTTAGGGTTAGGGTTAGGGTTAGGGTGTCGGGTTAGGGTTAGGGTGTCGGGTTAGGGTTAGGGTGTCGGGTTAGGGTTAGGGTTAGGGTGTCGGGTTAGGGTTAGGGTGTCGGGTTAGGGTTAGGGTTAGGGTTAGGGTTAGGGTTAGGGTTAGGGTTAGGGTTAGGGTTAGGGTTAGGGTTAGGGTTAGGGTTAGGGTTAGGGTTAGGGTTAGGGTTAGGGTTAGGGTTAGGGTTAGGGTTAGGGTTAGGGTTAGGGTTAGGGTTAGGGTTAGGGTTAGGGTTAGGGTTAGGGTTAGGGTTAGGGTTAGGGTTAGGGTTAGGGTTAGGGTTAGGGTTAGGGTTAGGGTTAGGGTTAGGGTTAGGGTTAGGGTTAGGGTTAGGGTTAGGGTTAGGGTTAGGGTTAGGGTTAGGGTTAGGGTTAGGGTTAGGGTTAGGGTTAGGGTTAGGGTTAGGGTTAGGGTTAGGGTTAGGGTTAGGGTTAGGGTTAGGGTTAGGGTTAGGGTTAGGGTTAGGGTTAGGGTTAGGGTTAGGGTTAGGGTTAGGGTTAGGGTTAGGGTTAGGGTTAGGGTTAGGGTTAGGGTTAGGGTTAGGGTTAGGGTTAGGGTTAGGGTTAGGGTTAGGGTTAGGGTTAGGGTTAGGGTTAGGGTTAGGGTTAGGGTTAGGGTTAGGGTTAGGGTTAGGGTTAGGGTTAGGGTTAGGGTTAGGGTTAGGGTTAGGGTTAGGGTTAGGGTTAGGGTTAGGGTTAGGGTTAGGGTTAGGGTTAGGGTTAGGGTTAGGGTTAGGGTTAGGGTTAGGGTTAGGGTTAGGGTTAGGGTTAGGGTTAGGGTTAGGGTTAGGGTTAGGGTTAGGGTTAGGGTTAGGGTTAGGGTTAGGGTTAGGGTTAGGGTTAGGGTTAGGGTTAGGGTTAGGGTTAGGGTTAGGGTTAGGGTTAGGGTTAGGGTTAGGGTTAGGGTTAGGGTTAGGGTTAGGGTTAGGGTTAGGGTTAGGGTTAGGGTTAGGGTTAGGGTTAGGGTTAGGGTTAGGGTTAGGGTTAGGGTTAGGGTTAGGGTTAGGGTTAGGGTTAGGGTTAGGGTTAGGGTTAGGGTTAGGGTTAGGGTTAGGGTTAGGGTTAGGGTTAGGGTTAGGGTTAGGGTTAGGGTTAGGGTTAGGGTTAGGGTTAGGGTTAGGGTTAGGGTTAGGGTTAGGGTTAGGGTTAGGGTTAGGGTTAGGGTTAGGGTTAGGGTTAGGGTTAGGGTTAGGGTTAGGGTTAGGGTTAGGGTTAGGGTTAGGGTTAGGGTTAGGGTTAGGGTTAGGGTTAGGGTTAGGGTTAGGGTTAGGGTTAGGGTTAGGGTTAGGGTTAGGGTTAGGGTTAGGGTTAGGGTTAGGGTTAGGGTTAGGGTTAGGGTTAGGGTTAGGGTTAGGGTTAGGGTTAGGGTTAGGGTTAGGGTTAGGGTTAGGGTTAGGGTTAGGGTTAGGGTTAGGGTTAGGGTTAGGGTTAGGGTTAGGGTTAGGGTTAGGGTTAGGGTTAGGGTTAGGGTTAGGGTTAGGGTTAGGGTTAGGGTTAGGGTTAGGGTTAGGGTTAGGGTTAGGGTTAGGGTTAGGGTTAGGGTTAGGGTTAGGGTTAGGGTTAGGGTTAGGGTTAGGGTTAGGGTTAGGGTTAGGGTTAGGGTTAGGGTTAGGGTTAGGGTTAGGGTTAGGGTTAGGGTTAGGGTTAGGGTTAGGGTTAGGGTTAGGGTTAGGGTTAGGGTTAGGGTTAGGGTTAGGGTTAGGGTTAGGGTTAGGGTTAGGGTTAGGGTTAGGGTTAGGGTTAGGGTTAGGGTTAGGGTTAGGGTTAGGGTTAGGGTTAGGGTTAGGGTTAGGGTTAGGGTTAGGGTTAGGGTTAGGGTTAGGGTTAGGGTTAGGGTTAGGGTTAGGGTTAGGGTTAGGGTTAGGGTTAGGGTTAGGGTTAGGGTTAGGGTTAGGGTTAGGGTTAGGGTTAGGGTTAGGGTTAGGGTTAGGGTTAGGGTTAGGGTTAGGGTTAGGGTTAGGGTTAGGGTTAGGGTTAGGGTTAGGGTTAGGGTTAGGGTTAGGGTTAGGGTTAGGGTTAGGGTTAGGGTTAGGGTTAGGGTTAGGGTTAGGGTTAGGGTTAGGGTTAGGGTTAGGGTTAGGGTTAGGGTTAGGGTTAGGGTTAGGGTTAGGGTTAGGGTTAGGGTTAGGGTTAGGGTTAGGGTTAGGGTTAGGGTTAGGGTTAGGGTTAGGGTTAGGGTTAGGGTTAGGGTTAGGGTTAGGGTTAGGGTTAGGGTTAGGGTTAGGGTTAGGGTTAGGGTTAGGGTTAGGGTTAGGGTTAGGGTTAGGGTTAGGGTTAGGGTTAGGGTTAGGGTTAGGGTTAGGGTTAGGGTTAGGGTTAGGGTTAGGGTTAGGGTTAGGGTTAGGGTTAGGGTTAGGGTTAGGGTTAGGGTTAGGGTTAGGGTTAGGGTTAGGGTTAGGGTTAGGGTTAGGGTTAGGGTTAGGGTTAGGGTTAGGGTTAGGGTTAGGGTTAGGGTTAGGGTTAGGGTTAGGGTTAGGGTTAGGGTTAGGGTTAGGGTTAGGGTTAGGGTTAGGGTTAGGGTTAGGGTTAGGGTTAGGGTTAGGGTTAGGGTTAGGGTTAGGGTTAGGGTTAGGGTTAGGGTTAGGGTTAGGGTTAGGGTTAGGGTTAGGGTTAGGGTTAGGGTTAGGGTTAGGGTTAGGGTTAGGGTTAGGGTTAGGGTTAGGGTTAGGGTTAGGGTTAGGGTTAGGGTTAGGGTTAGGGTTAGGGTTAGGGTTAGGGTTAGGGTTAGGGTTAGGGTTAGGGTTAGGGTTAGGGTTAGGGTTAGGGTTAGGGTTAGGGTTAGGGTTAGGGTTAGGGTTAGGGTTAGGGTTAGGGTTAGGGTTAGGGTTAGGGTTAGGGTTAGGGTTAGGGTTAGGGTTAGGGTTAGGGTTAGGGTTAGGGTTAGGGTTAGGGTTAGGGTTAGGGTTAGGGTTAGGGTTAGGGTTAGGGTTAGGGTTAGGGTTAGGGTTAGGGTTAGGGTTAGGGTTAGGGTTAGGGTTAGGGTTAGGGTTAGGGTTAGGGTTAGGGTTAGGGTTAGGGTTAGGGTTAGGGTTAGGGTTAGGGTTAGGGTTAGGGTTAGGGTTAGGGTTAGGGTTAGGGTTAGGGTTAGGGTTAGGGTTAGGGTTAGGGTTAGGGTTAGGGTTAGGGTTAGGGTTAGGGTTAGGGTTAGGGTTAGGGTTAGGGTTAGGGTTAGGGTTAGGGTTAGGGTTAGGGTTAGGGTTAGGGTTAGGGTTAGGGTTAGGGTTAGGGTTAGGGTTAGG
>NW_027414902.1:0-40111 GCF_964106895.1 Numenius arquata
AGGGGCCCGTAGAGTCCCGTAGATTTCCGTAGGGGCCTGTAGGGTTGTGTAAGTGCCCGCAGAAGTCTGTAGGAGTCTGTGGGATTCTGTAAGGTTCCGGAGGGTTCTGCAGGGTTCCGTAGGGACGCGTAGAGTTCCGTAGTGGCTGGTAAAGTTCCGTAGGGCCCTGTGGGGTTCTGTATGGACCTGTAGGGTTCCGTAGGGGCCTGCAGGGTTCCGTAAGTGCCCGCAGGTGTCTGTAGGGTTCCGTAGGGGTCTGTAGGGTTCCGTAGGCACCTGCAGTGTTCTGTAGGAGCCCATAGGGTTTTAGTGAGGTTCCGTTGTGTTGCTAAGGGTCTTGTAGAGTGCTGTCGGGTCCTGGAGTATTCTGTAGGGTTCCAGAGGGGCTGGTAGGGTTCCGTCGAAATCTGAAGGGTTCCCTAGGGGCCCGTAGAGTCCCGTAGATTTCCGTAGGGGCCTGTAGGGTTGAGTAAGTGCCCGCAGGAGTCTGTAGGAATCCGTGGGATTCTGTAAGGTTCTGGAGGGTTCTGCAGGGTTCCGTAGGGGCCCGTAGAGTTCCATAGTGGCTGGTAAAGTTCCCTAGGGCCCTGTACCGTTCCGTAACTGCCTGCAAGGGTCTTTAGGCTTCCGTAGGGGCTGGAAGGGTTCCATAAATTTCCGTGGGTTCCTGCAGAGTTCTGCAAGTGCCCGCAAGGGCCTGTAGGGGCCCACAGTGTTTCTGCCAGGTTCCGTAGAGTTCCGTAGGGGCCATATTTTTCTGTAGTGGCTGGTAGTATTCCGTAGGGGTCTGTAGGTTTCCGTAGGCACCTACAGTGTTCTGTAGGAGCCCATAGGGTTTTAGTGAGGTTCCGTTGTGTTGCTAAGGGTCTTGTAGAGTGCTGTCGGGTCCTGGAGTATTCTGTAGGGTTCCAGAGGGGCTGGTAGGGTTCCGTCGAAATCTGTAGGGTTCCCTAGGGGCCCGTAGAGTCCCGTAGATTTCCGTAGGGAGCTGTAGGGTTGTGTAAGTGCCCGCAGAAGTCTGTAGGAGTCTGTGGGATTCTGTAAGGTTCCGGAGGGTTCTGCAGGGTTCCGTAGGGACGCGTAGAGTTCCGTAGTGGCTGGTAAAGTTCCGTAGGGCGCTGTGGGGTTCTGTATGGACCTGTAGGGTTCCGTAGGGGCCTGCAGGGTTCCGTAGGCACCTGCAGTGTTCTGTAGGAGCCCATAGGGTTTTAGTGAGGTTCCGTTGTGTTGCTAAGGGTCTTGTAGAGTGCTGTCGGGTCCTGGAGTATTCTGTAGGGTTCCAGAGGGGCTGGTAGGGTTCCGTCGAAATCTGAAGGGTTCCCTAGGGGCCCGTAGAGTCCCGTAGATTTCCGTAGGGGCCTGTAGGGTTGTGTAAGTGCCCGCAGAAGTCTGTAGGAGTCTGTGGGATTCTGTAAGGTTCTGGAGGGTTCTGCAGGGTTCCGTAGGGACGCGTAGAGTTCCGTAGTGGCTGGTAAAGTTCCGTAGGGCCCTGTGGGGTTCTGTATGGACCTGTAGGGTTCCGTAGGGGCCTGCAGGGTTCCGTAAGTGCCCGCAGGTGTCTGTAGGGTTCCGTAGGGGTCTGTAGGGTTCCGTAGGCACCTGCAGTGTTCTGTAGGAGCCCATAGGGTTTTAGTGAGGTTCCGTTGTGTTGCTAAGGGTCTTGTAGAGTGCTGTCGGGTCCTGGAGTATTCTGTAGGGTTCCAGAGGGGCTGGTAGGGTTCCGTCGAAATCTGTAGGGTTCCCTAGGGGCCCGTAGAGTCCCGTAGATTTCCGTAGGGAGCTGTAGGGTTGTGTAAGTGCCCGCAGAAGTCTGTAGGAGTCTGTGGGATTCTGTAAGGTTCCGGAGGGTTCTGCAGGGTTCCGTAGGGACGCGTAGAGTTCCGTAGTGGCTGGTAAAGTTCCGTAGGGCGCTGTGGGGTTCTGTATGGACCTGTAGGGTTCCGTAGGGGCCTGCAGGGTTCCGTAGGCACCTGCAGTGTTCTGTAGGAGCCCATAGGGTTTTAGTGAGGTTCCGTTGTGTTGCTAAGGGTCTTGTAGAGTGCTGTCGGGTCCTGGAGTATTCTGTAGGGTTCCAGAGGGGCTGGTAGGGTTCCGTCGAAATCTGAAGGGTTCCCTAGGGGCCCGTAGAGTCCCGTAGATTTCCGTAGGGGCCTGTAGGGTTGTGTAAGTGCCCGCAGGGGTTGGTAGGAGCTTGTAGGGTGCCATATGTTTCCGGAGGGTTGTGTAGGGTTCCGTAGGGGCCTGTGGTGTTCCCTAGGGGCCTGTAGAGTCTCGTACAGTTCCGTAGGGTCCTGTAGGTTTCCATAAGCGCCCGCAGAGGTCTGAAGGGGCCCGTACTGTGCCGTAAGGATCCATAGGGTTCCGTAGAGCTTCGTAGGTTCCCTAGAGGCCTCTGGAGTACCGCAGGAGCCAGTAGTGTTCTGTAGGGGCCCGTAGGGTTCCTTCCATAGGAGCTGGCAGTGTTCCGTAGGGTCCTCTAGGGTTGAGTAAGTGCCCGCAGGAGTCTGTAGGAATCCGTGGGATTCTGTAAGGTTCTGGAGGGTTCTGCAGGGTTCCGTAGGGGCCCGTAGAGTTCCATAGTGGCTGGTAAAGTTCCCTAGGGCCCTGTACCGTTCCGTAACTGCCTGCAAGGGTCTTTAGGCTTCCGTAGGGGCTGGAAGGGTTCCATAAAGTTCCGTGGGTTCCTGCAGAGTTCTGCAAGTGCCCGCAAGGGCCTGTAGGGGCCCACAGTGTTTCTGCCAGGTTCCGTAGAGTTCCGTAGGGGCCATATTTTTCTGTAGTGGCTGGTAGTATTCCGTAGGGGTCTGTAGGTTTCCGTAGGCACCTACAGTGTTCTGTAGGAGCCCATAGGGTTTTAGTGAGGTTCCGTTGTGTTGCTAAGGGTCTTGTAGAGTGCTGTCGGGTCCTGGAGTATTCTGTAGGGTTCCAGAGGGGCTGGTAGGGTTCCGTCGAAATCTGTAGGGTTCCCTAGGGGCCCGTAGAGTCCCGTAGATTTCCGTAGGGAGCTGTAGGGTTGTGTAAGTGCCCGCAGAAGTCTGTAGGAGTCTGTGGGATTCTGTAAGGTTCCGGAGGGTTCTGCAGGGTTCCGTAGGGACGCGTAGAGTTCCGTAGTGGCTGGTAAAGTTCCGTAGGGCGCTGTGGGGTTCTGTATGGACCTGTAGGGTTCCGTAGGGGCCTGCAGGGTTCCGTAGGCACCTGCAGTGTTCTGTAGGAGCCCATAGGGTTTTAGTGAGGTTCCGTTGTGTTGCTAAGGGTCTTGTAGAGTGCTGTCGGGTCCTGGAGTATTCTGTAGGGTTCCAGAGGGGCTGGTAGGGTTCCGTCGAAATCTGAAGGGTTCCCTAGGGGCCCGTAGAGTCCCGTAGATTTCCGTAGGGGCCTGTAGGGTTGTGTAAGTGCCCGCAGAAGTCTGTAGGAGTCTGTGGGATTCTGTAAGGTTCCGGAGGGTTCTGCAGGGTTCCGTAGGGACGCGTAGAGTTCCGTAGTGGCTGGTAAAGTTCCGTAGGGCCCTGTGGGGTTCTGTATGGACCTGTAGGGTTCCGTAGGGGCCTGCAGGGTTCCGTAAGTGCCCGCAGGTGTCTGTAGGGTTCCGTAGGGGTCTGTAGGGTTCCGTAGGCACCTGCAGTGTTCTGTAGGAGCCCATAGGGTTTTAGTGAGGTTCCGTTGTGTTGCTAAGGGTCTTGTAGAGTGCTGTCGGGTCCTGGAGTATTCTGTAGGGTTCCAGAGGGGCTGGTAGGGTTCCGTCGAAATCTGAAGGGTTCCCTAGGGGCCCGTAGAGTCCCGTAGATTTCCGTAGGGGCCTGTAGGGTTGAGTAAGTGCCCGCAGGAGTCTGTAGGAATCCGTGGGATTCTGTAAGGTTCTGGAGGGTTCTGCAGGGTTCCGTAGGGGCCCGTAGAGTTCCATAGTGGCTGGTAAAGTTCCCTAGGGCCCTGTACCGTTCCGTAACTGCCTGCAAGGGTCTTTAGGCTTCCGTAGGGGCTGGAAGGGTTCCATAAATTTCCGTGGGTTCCTGCAGAGTTCTGCAAGTGCCCGCAAGGGCCTGTAGGGGCCCACAGTGTTTCTGCCAGGTTCCGTAGAGTTCCGTAGGGGCCATATTTTTCTGTAGTGGCTGGTAGTATTCAGTAGGGGTCTGTAGGTTTCCATAGGCACCTACAGTGTTCTGTAGGAGCCCATAGGGTTTTAGTGAGGTTCCGTTGTGTTGCTAAGGGTCTTGTAGAGTGCTGTCGGGTCCTGGAGTATTCTGTAGGGTTCCAGAGGGGCTGGTAGGGTTCCGTCGAAATCTGTAGGGTTCCCTAGGGGCCCGTAGAGTCCCGTAGATTTCCGTAGGGAGCTGTAGGGTTGTGTAAGTGCCCGCAGAAGTCTGTAGGAGTCTGTGGGATTCTGTAAGGTTCCGGAGGGTTCTGCAGGGTTCCGTAGGGACGCGTAGAGTTCCGTAGTGGCTGGTAAAGTTCCGTAGGGCGCTGTGGGGTTCTGTATGGACCTGTAGGGTTCCGTAGGGGCCTGCAGGGTTCCGTAGGCACCTGCAGTGTTCTGTAGGAGCCCATAGGGTTTTAGTGAGGTTCCGTTGTGTTGCTAAGGGTCTTGTAGAGTGCTGTCGGGTCCTGGAGTATTCTGTAGGGTTCCAGAGGGGCTGGTAGGGTTCCGTCGAAATCTGTAGGGTTCCCTAGGGGCCCGTAGAGTCCCGTAGATTTCCGTAGGGAGCTGTAGGGTTGTGTAAGTGCCCGCAGAAGTCTGTAGGAGTCTGTGGGATTCTGTAAGGTTCCGGAGGGTTCTGCAGGGTTCCGTAGGGACGCGTAGAGTTCCGTAGTGGCTGGTAAAGTTCCGTAGGGCGCTGTGGGGTTCTGTATGGACCTGTAGGGTTCCGTAGGGGCCTGCAGGGTTCCGTAGGCACCTGCAGTGTTCTGTAGGAGCCCATAGGGTTTTAGTGAGGTTCCGTTGTGTTGCTAAGGGTCTTGTAGAGTGCTGTCGGGTCCTGGAGTATTCTGTAGGGTTCCAGAGGGGCTGGTAGGGTTCCGTCGAAATCTGAAGGGTTCCCTAGGGGCCCGTAGAGTCCCGTAGATTTCCGTAGGGGCCTGTAGGGTTGTGTAAGTGCCCGCAGAAGTCTGTAGGAGTCTGTGGGATTCTGTAAGGTTCCGGAGGGTTCTGCAGGGTTCCGTAGGGACGCGTAGAGTTCCGTAGTGGCTGGTAAAGTTCCGTAGGGCCCTGTGGGGTTCTGTATGGACCTGTAGGGTTCCGTAGGGGCCTGCAGGGTTCCGTAAGTGCCCGCAGGTGTCTGTAGGGTTCCGTAGGGGTCTGTAGGGTTCCGTAGGCACCTGCAGTGTTCTGTAGGAGCCCATAGGGTTTTAGTGAGGTTCCGTTGTGTTGCTAAGGGTCTTGTAGAGTGCTGTCGGGTCCTGGAGTATTCTGTAGGGTTCCAGAGGGGCTGGTAGGGTTCCGTCGAAATCTGAAGGGTTCCCTAGGGGCCCGTAGAGTCCCGTAGATTTCCGTAGGGGCCTGTAGGGTTGAGTAAGTGCCCGCAGGAGTCTGTAGGAATCCGTGGGATTCTGTAAGGTTCTGGAGGGTTCTGCAGGGTTCCGTAGGGGCCCGTAGAGTTCCATAGTGGCTGGTAAAGTTCCCTAGGGCCCTGTACCGTTCCGTAACTGCCTGCAAGGGTCTTTAGGCTTCCGTAGGGGCTGGAAGGGTTCCATAAATTTCCGTGGGTTCCTGCAGAGTTCTGCAAGTGCCCGCAAGGGCCTGTAGGGGCCCACAGTGTTTCTGCCAGGTTCCGTAGAGTTCCGTAGGGGCCATATTTTTCTGTAGTGGCTGGTAGTATTCCGTAGGGGTCTGTAGGTTTCCGTAGGCACCTACAGTGTTCTGTAGGAGCCCATAGGGTTTTAGTGAGGTTCCGTTGTGTTGCTAAGGGTCTTGTAGAGTGCTGTCGGGTCCTGGAGTATTCTGTAGGGTTCCAGAGGGGCTGGTAGGGTTCCGTCGAAATCTGTAGGGTTCCCTAGGGGCCCGTAGAGTCCCGTAGATTTCCGTAGGGAGCTGTAGGGTTGTGTAAGTGCCCGCAGAAGTCTGTAGGAGTCTGTGGGATTCTGTAAGGTTCCGGAGGGTTCTGCAGGGTTCCGTAGGGACGCGTAGAGTTCCGTAGTGGCTGGTAAAGTTCCGTAGGGCGCTGTGGGGTTCTGTATGGACCTGTAGGGTTCCGTAGGGGCCTGCAGGGTTCCGTAGGCACCTGCAGTGTTCTGTAGGAGCCCATAGGGTTTTAGTGAGGTTCCGTTGTGTTGCTAAGGGTCTTGTAGAGTGCTGTCGGGTCCTGGAGTATTCTGTAGGGTTCCAGAGGGGCTGGTAGGGTTCCGTCGAAATCTGAAGGGTTCCCTAGGGGCCCGTAGAGTCCCGTAGATTTCCGTAGGGGCCTGTAGGGTTGTGTAAGTGCCCGCAGAAGTCTGTAGGAGTCTGTGGGATTCTGTAAGGTTCCGGAGGGTTCTGCAGGGTTCCGTAGGGACGCGTAGAGTTCCGTAGTGGCTGGTAAAGTTCCGTAGGGCCCTGTGGGGTTCTGTATGGACCTGTAGGGTTCCGTAGGGGCCTGCAGGGTTCCGTAAGTGCCCGCAGGTGTCTGTAGGGTTCCGTAGGGGTCTGTAGGGTTCCGTAGGCACCTGCAGTGTTCTGTAGGAGCCCATAGGGTTTTAGTGAGGTTCCGTTGTGTTGCTAAGGGTCTTGTAGAGTGCTGTCGGGTCCTGGAGTATTCTGTAGGGTTCCAGAGGGGCTGGTAGGGTTCCGTCGAAATCTGAAGGGTTCCCTAGGGGCCCGTAGAGTCCCGTAGATTTCCGTAGGGGCCTGTAGGGTTGAGTAAGTGCCCGCAGGAGTCTGTAGGAATCCGTGGGATTCTGTAAGGTTCTGGAGGGTTCTGCAGGGTTCCGTAGGGGCCCGTAGAGTTCCATAGTGGCTGGTAAAGTTCCCTAGGGCCCTGTACCGTTCCGTAACTGCCTGCAAGGGTCTTTAGGCTTCCGTAGGGGCTGGAAGGGTTCCATAAATTTCCGTGGGTTCCTGCAGAGTTCTGCAAGTGCCCGCAAGGGCCTGTAGGGGCCCACAGTGTTTCTGCCAGGTTCCGTAGAGTTCCGTAGGGGCCATATTTTTCTGTAGTGGCTGGTAGTATTCCGTAGGGGTCTGTAGGTTTCCGTAGGCACCTACAGTGTTCTGTAGGAGCCCATAGGGTTTTAGTGAGGTTCCGTTGTGTTGCTAAGGGTCTTGTAGAGTGCTGTCGGGTCCTGGAGTATTCTGTAGGGTTCCAGAGGGGCTGGTAGGGTTCCGTCGAAATCTGTAGGGTTCCCTAGGGGCCCGTAGAGTCCCGTAGATTTCCGTAGGGAGCTGTAGGGTTGTGTAAGTGCCCGCAGAAGTCTGTAGGAGTCTGTGGGATTCTGTAAGGTTCCGGAGGGTTCTGCAGGGTTCCGTAGGGACGCGTAGAGTTCCGTAGTGGCTGGTAAAGTTCCGTAGGGCGCTGTGGGGTTCTGTATGGACCTGTAGGGTTCCGTAGGGGCCTGCAGGGTTCCGTAGGCACCTGCAGTGTTCTGTAGGAGCCCATAGGGTTTTAGTGAGGTTCCGTTGTGTTGCTAAGGGTCTTGTAGAGTGCTGTCGGGTCCTGGAGTATTCTGTAGGGTTCCAGAGGGGCTGGTAGGGTTCCGTCGAAATCTGAAGGGTTCCCTAGGGGCCCGTAGAGTCCCGTAGATTTCCGTAGGGGCCTGTAGGGTTGTGTAAGTGCCCGCAGAAGTCTGTAGGAGTCTGTGGGATTCTGTAAGGTTCTGGAGGGTTCTGCAGGGTTCCGTAGGGACGCGTAGAGTTCCGTAGTGGCTGGTAAAGTTCCGTAGGGCCCTGTGGGGTTCTGTATGGACCTGTAGGGTTCCGTAGGGGCCTGCAGGGTTCCGTAAGTGCCCGCAGGTGTCTGTAGGGTTCCGTAGGGGTCTGTAGGGTTCCGTAGGCACCTGCAGTGTTCTGTAGGAGCCCATAGGGTTTTAGTGAGGTTCCGTTGTGTTGCTAAGGGTCTTGTAGAGTGCTGTCGGGTCCTGGAGTATTCTGTAGGGTTCCAGAGGGGCTGGTAGGGTTCCGTCGAAATCTGTAGGGTTCCCTAGGGGCCCGTAGAGTCCCGTAGATTTCCGTAGGGAGCTGTAGGGTTGTGTAAGTGCCCGCAGAAGTCTGTAGGAGTCTGTGGGATTCTGTAAGGTTCCGGAGGGTTCTGCAGGGTTCCGTAGGGACGCGTAGAGTTCCGTAGTGGCTGGTAAAGTTCCGTAGGGCGCTGTGGGGTTCTGTATGGACCTGTAGGGTTCCGTAGGGGCCTGCAGGGTTCCGTAGGCACCTGCAGTGTTCTGTAGGAGCCCATAGGGTTTTAGTGAGGTTCCGTTGTGTTGCTAAGGGTCTTGTAGAGTGCTGTCGGGTCCTGGAGTATTCTGTAGGGTTCCAGAGGGGCTGGTAGGGTTCCGTCGAAATCTGAAGGGTTCCCTAGGGGCCCGTAGAGTCCTGTAGATTTCCGTAGGGACCTGTAGGGTTGTGTAAGTGCCCGCAGAAGTCTGTAGGAGTCTGTGGGATTCTGTAAGGTTCCGGAGGGTTCTGCAGGGTTCCGTAGGGACGCGTAGAGTTCCGTAGTGGCTGGTAAAGTTCCGTAGGGCCCTGTGGGGTTCTGTATGGACCTGTAGGGTTCCGTAGGGGCCTGCAGGGTTCCGTAAGTGCCCGCAGGTGTCTGTAGGGTTCCGTAGGGGTCTGTAGGGTTCTGTAGGCACCTGCAGTGTTCTGTAGGAGCCCATAGGGTTTTAGTGAGGTTCCGTTGTGTTGCTAAGGGTCTTGTAGAGTGCTGTCGGGTCCTGGAGTATTCTGTAGGGTTCCAGAGGGGCTGGTAGGGTTCCGTCGAAATCTGAAGGGTTCCCTAGGGGCCCGTAGAGTCCCGTAGATTTCCGTAGGGGCCTGTAGGGTTGAGTAAGTGCCCGCAGGAGTCTGTAGGAATCCGTGGGATTCTGTAAGGTTCTGGAGGGTTCTGCAGGGTTCCGTAGGGGCCCGTAGAGTTCCATAGTGGCTGGTAAAGTTCCCTAGGGCCCTGTACCGTTCCGTAACTGCCTGCAAGGGTCTTTAGGCTTCCGTAGGGGCTGGAAGGGTTCCATAAAGTTCCGTGGGTTCCTGCAGAGTTCTGCAAGTGCCCGCAAGGGCCTGTAGGGGCCCACAGTGTTTCTGCCAGGTTCCGTAGAGTTCCGTAGGGGCCATATTTTTCTGTAGTGGCTGGTAGTATTCAGTAGGGGTCTGTAGGTTTCCGTAGGCACCTACAGTGTTCTGTAGGAGCCCATAGGGTTTTAGTGAGGTTCCGTTGTGTTGCTAAGGGTCTTGTAGAGTGCTGTCGGGTCCTGGAGTATTCTGTAGGGTTCCAGAGGGCCTCATAGGGTTCCATCGAAATCTATAGGGTTCCCTGGGGGCCCATAGAGTCCCGTAGATTTCCGTAGGGACCTGTAGGGTTGTGTAAGTGCCCGCAGAAGTCTGTAGGAGTCTGTGGGATTCTGTAAGGTTCCGGAGGGTTCTGCAGGGTTCCGTAGGGACGCGTAGAGTTCCGTAGTGGCTGGTAAAGTTCCGTAGGGCGCTGTGGGGTTCTGTATGGACCTGTAGGGTTCCGTAGGGGCCTGCAGGGTTCCGTAGGCACCTGCAGTGTTCTGTAGGAGCCCATAGGGTTTTAGTGAGGTTCCGTTGTGTTGCTAAGGGTCTTGTAGAGTGCTGTCGGGTCCTGGAGTATTCTGTAGGGTTCCAGAGGGCCTCATAGGGTTCCATCGAAATCTATAGGGTTCCCTGGGGGCCCATAGAGTCCCGTAGATTTCCGTAGGGAGCTGTAGGGTTGTGTAAGTGCCCGCAGAAGTCTGTAGGAGTCTGTGGGATTCTGTAAGGTTCCGGAGGGTTTTGCAGGGTTCCGTAGGGACGCGTAGAGTTCCGTAGTGGCTGGTAAAGTTCCGTAGGGCGCTGTGGGGTTCTGTATGGACCTGTAGGGTTCCGTAGGGGCCTGCAGGGTTCCGTAGGCACCTGCAGTGTTCTGTAGGAGCCCATAGGGTTTTAGTGAGGTTCCGTTGTGTTGCTAAGGGTCTTGTAGAGTGCTGTCGGGTCCTGGAGTATTCTGTAGGGTTCCAGAGGGGCTGGTAGGGTTCCGTCGAAATCTGTAGGGTTCCCTAGGGGCCCGTAGAGTCCCGTAGATTTCCGTAGGGGCCTGTAGGGTTGTGTAAGTGCCCGCAGGGGTTGGTAGGAGCTTGTAGGGTGCCATATGTTTCCGGAGGGTTGTGTAGGGTTCCGTAGGGGCCTGTGGTGTTCCCTAGGGGCCTGTAGAGTCTCGTACAGTTCCGTAGGGTCCTGTAGGTTTCCATAAGCGCCCGCAGAGGTCTGAAGGGGCCCGTACTGTGCCGTAAGGATCCATAGGGTTCCGTAGAGCTTCGTAGGTTCCCTAGAGGCCTCTGGAGTACCGCAGGAGCCAGTAGTGTTCTGTAGGGGCCCGTAGGGTTCCTTCCATAGGATCTGGCAGTGTTCCGTAGGGTCCTCTAGGGTTGAGTAAGTGCCCGCAGGAGTCTGTAGGAATCCGTGGGATTCTGTAAGGTTCTGGAGGGTTCTGCAGGGTTCCGTAGGGGCCCGTAGAGTTCCATAGTGGCTGGTAAAGTTCCCTAGGGCCCTGTACCGTTCCGTAACTGCCTGCAAGGGTCTTTAGGCTTCCGTAGGGGCTGGAAGGGTTCCATAAATTTCCGTGGGTTCCTGCAGAGTTCTGCAAGTGCCCGCAAGGGCCTGTAGGGGCCCACAGTGTTTCTGCCAGGTTCCGTAGAGTTCCGTAGGGGCCATATTTTTCTGTAGTGGCTGGTAGTATTCCGTAGGGGTCTGTAGGTTTCCGTAGGCACCTACAGTGTTCTGTAGGAGCCCATAGGGTTTTAGTGAGGTTCCGTTGTGTTGCTAAGGGTCTTGTAGAGTGCTGTCGGGTCCTGGAGTATTCTGTAGGGTTCCAGAGGGGCTGGTAGGGTTCCGTCGAAATCTGAAGGGTTCCCTAGGGGCCCAGGAGTCCCGTAGATTTCCGTAGGGACCTGTAGGGTTGTGTAAGTGCCCGCAGGGGTTGGTAGGAGCTTGTAGGGTGCCATATGTTTCCGGAGGGTTGTGTAGGGTTCCGTAGGGGCCTGTGGTGTTCCCTAGGGGCCTGTAGAGTCTCGTACAGTTCCGTAGGGTCCTGTAGGTTTCCATAAGTGCCCGCAGAGGTCTGAAGGGGCCCGTACTGTGCCGTAAGGATCCATAGGGTTCCGTAGAGCTTCGTAGGTTCCCTAGAGGCCTCTGGAGTACCGCAGGACCCAGTAGTGTTCCATAGGGCCCTCTAGGGTTGAGTAAGTGCCCGCAGGAGTCTGTAGGAATCCGTGGGATTCTGTAAGGTTCTGGAGGGTTCTGCAGGGTTCCGTAGGGGCCCGTAGAGTTCCGTAGTGGCTGGTAAAGTTCCCTAGGGCCCTGTACCGTTCCGTAACTGCCTGCAATGGTCTTTAGGCTTCCGTAGGGGCTGGTAGGGTTCCATAAAGTTCCATGGGTTCCTGCAGAGTTCTGCAAGTGCCCGCAAGGGCCTGTAGGGGCCCACAGTGTTTCTGCCAGGTTCCACAGAGTTCCGTAGGGGCCATATTTTTCTGTAGTGGCTGGTAGTATTCTGTAGGGGTCTGTAGGGGTCTGTAGATTTCCGTAGGCACCTACAGTGTTCTGTAGGAGGCCATACGGTTTTAGTGAGGTTCCGTTGTGTTGCTAAGGGTCTTGTAGAGTGCTGTCGGGTCCTGGAGTATTCTGTAGGGTTCCAGAGGGGCTGGTAGGGTTCCGTCGAAATCTGAAGGGTTCCCTAGGGGCCCGTAGAGTCCCGTAGATTTCCGTAGGGAGCTGTAGGGTTGTGTAAGTGCCCGCAGAAGTCTGTAGGAGTCTGTGGGATTCTGTAAGGTTCCGGAGGGTTCTGCAGGGTTCCGTAGGGACGCGTAGAGTTCCGTAGTGGCTGGTAAAGTTCCGTAGGGCGCTGTGGGGTTCTGTATGGACCTGTAGGGTTCCGTAGGGGCCTGCAGGGTTCCGTAAGTGCCCGCAGGTGTCTGTAGGGTTCCGTAGGGGTCTGTAGGGTTCCGTAGGCACCTGCAGTGTTCTGTAGGAGCCCATAGGGTTTTAGTGAGGTTCCGTTGTGTTGCTAAGGGTCTTGTAGAGTGCTGTCGGGTCCTGGAGTATTCTGTAGGGTTCCAGAGGGGCTGGTAGGGTTCCGTCGAAATCTGAAGGGTTCCCTAGGGGCCCGTAGAGTCCCGTAGATTTCCGTAGGGGCCTGTAGGGTTGTGTAAGTGCCCGCAGGGGTTGGTAGGAGCTTGTAGGGTGCCATATGTTTCCGGAGGGTTGTGTAGGGTTCCGTAGGGGCCTGTGGTGTTCCCTAGGGGCCTGTAGAGTCTCGTACGGTTCCGTAGGGTCCTGTAGGTTTCCATAAGCGCCCGCAGAGGTCTGAAGGGGCCCGTACTGTGCCGTAAGGATCCATAGGGTTCCGTAGAGCTTCGTAGGTTCCCTAGAGGCCTCTGGAGTACCGCAGGAGCCAGTAGTGTTCTGTAGGGGCCCGTAGGGTTCCTTCCATAGGAGCTGGCAGTGTTCCGTAGGGTCCTCTAGGGTTGAGTAAGTGCCCGCAGGAGTCTGTAGGAATCCATGGGATTCTGTAAGGTTCTGGAGGGTTCTGCAGGGTTCCGTAGGGGCCCGTAGAGTTCCGTAGTGGCTGGTAAAGTTCCCTAGGGCCTTGTACCGTTCCGTAACTGCCTGCAAGGGTCTTTAGGCTTCCGTAGGGGCTGGAAGGGTTCCATAAATTTCCGTGGGTTCCTGCAGAGTTCTGCAAGTGCCCGCAAGGGCCTGTAGGGGCCCACAGTGTTTCTGCCAGGTTCCGTAGAGTTCCGTAGGGGCCATATTTTTCTGTAGTGGCTGGTAGTATTCCGTAGGGGTCTGTAGGTTTCCGTAGGCACCTACAGTGTTCTGTAGGAGCCCATAGGGTTTTAGTGAGGTTCCGTTGTGTTGCTAAGGGTCTTGTAGAGTGCTGTCGGGTCCTGGAGTATTCTGTAGGGTTCCAGAGGGGCTGGTAGGGTTCCGTCGAAATCTGAAGGGTTCCCTAGGGGCCCAGGAGTCCCGTAGATTTCCGTAGGGACCTGTAGGGTTGTGTAAGTGCCCGCAGGGGTTGGTAGGAGCTTGTAGGGTGCCATATGTTTCCGGAGGGTTGTGTAGGGTTCCGTAGGGGCCTGTGGTGTTCCCTAGGGGCCTGTAGAGTCTCGTACAGTTCCGTAGGGTCCTGTAGGTTTCCATAAGTGCCCGCAGAGGTCTGAAGGGGCCCGTACTGTGCCGTAAGGATCCATAGGGTTCCGTAGAGCTTCGTAGGTTCCCTAGAGGCCTCTGGAGTACCGCAGGACCCAGTAGTGTTCCATAGGGCCCTCTAGGGTTGAGTAAGTGCCCGCAGGAGTCTGTAGGAATCCGTGGGATTCTGTAAGGTTCTGGAGGGTTCTGCAGGGTTCCGTAGGGGCCCGTAGAGTTCCGTAGTGGCTGGTAAAGTTCCCTAGGGCCCTGTACCGTTCCGTAACTGCCTGCAATGGTCTTTAGGCTTCCGTAGGGGCTGGTAGGGTTCCATAAAGTTCCATGGGTTCCTGCAGAGTTCTGCAAGTGCCCGCAAGGGCCTGTAGGGGCCCACAGTGTTTCTGCCAGGTTCCACAGAGTTCCGTAGGGGCCATATTTTTCTGTAGTGGCTGGTAGTATTCTGTAGGGGTGTGTAGGGGTCTGTAGATTTCCGTAGGCACCTACAGTGTTCTGTAGGAGGCCATACGGTTTTAGTGAGGTTCCGTTGTGTTGCTAAGGGTCTTGTAGAGTGCTGTCGGGTCCTGGAGTATTCTGTAGGGTTCCAGAGGGGCTGGTAGGGTTCCGTCGAAATCTGAAGGGTTCCCTAGGGGCCCGTAGAGTCCCGTAGATTTCCGTAGGGAGCTGTAGGGTTGTGTAAGTGCCCGCAGAAGTCTGTAGGAGTCTGTGGGATTCTGTAAGGTTCCGGAGGGTTCTGCAGGGTTCCGTAGGGACGCGTAGAGTTCCGTAGTGGCTGGTAAAGTTCCGTAGGGCGCTGTGGGGTTCTGTATGGACCTGTAGGGTTCCGTAGGGGCCTGCAGGGTTCCGTAAGTGCCCGCAGGTGTCTGTAGGGTTCCGTAGGGGTCTGTAGGGTTCCGTAGGCACCTGCAGTGTTCTGTAGGAGCCCATAGGGTTTTAGTGAGGTTCCGTTGTGTTGCTAAGGGTCTTGTAGAGTGCTGTCGGGTCCTGGAGTATTCTGTAGGGTTCCAGAGGGGCTGGTAGGGTTCCGTCGAAATCTGAAGGGTTCCCTAGGGGCCCGTAGAGTCCCGTAGATTTCCGTAGGGGCCTGTAGGGTTGTGTAAGTGCCCGCAGGGGTTGGTAGGAGCTTGTAGGGTGCCATATGTTTCCGGAGGGTTGTGTAGGGTTCCGTAGGGGCCTGTGGTGTTCCCTAGGGGCCTGTAGAGTCTCGTACGGTTCCGTAGGGTCCTGTAGGTTTCCATAAGCGCCCGCAGAGGTCTGAAGGGGCCCGTACTGTGCCGTAAGGATCCATAGGGTTCCGTAGAGCTTCGTAGGTTCCCTAGAGGCCTCTGGAGTACCGCAGGAGCCAGTAGTGTTCTGTAGGGGCCCGTAGGGTTCCTTCCATAGGAGCTGGCAGTGTTCCGTAGGGTCCTCTAGGGTTGAGTAAGTGCCCGCAGGAGTCTGTAGGAATCCATGGGATTCTGTAAGGTTCTGGAGGGTTCTGCAGGGTTCCGTAGGGGCCCGTAGAGTTCCGTAGTGGCTGGTAAAGTTCCCTAGGGCCTTGTACCGTTCCGTAACTGCCTGCAAGGGTCTTTAGGCTTCCGTAGGGGCTGGAAGGGTTCCATAAATTTCCGTGGGTTCCTGCAGAGTTCTGCAAGTGCCCGCAAGGGCCTGTAGGGGCCCACAGTGTTTCTGCCAGGTTCCGTAGAGTTCCGTAGGGGCCATATTTTTCTGTAGTGGCTGGTAGTATTCCGTAGGGGTCTGTAGGTTTCCGTAGGCACCTACAGTGTTCTGTAGGAGCCCATAGGGTTTTAGTGAGGTTCCGTTGTGTTGCTAAGGGTCTTGTAGAGTGCTGGCGGGTCCTGGAGTATTCTGTAGGGTTCCAGAGGGCCTCATAGGGTTCCATCGAAATCTATAGGGTTCCCTGGGGGCCCATAGAGTCCCGTAGATTTCCGTAGGGAGCTGTAGGGTTGTGTAAGTGCCCGCAGAAGTCTGTAGGAGTCTGTGGGATTCTGTAAGGTTCCGGAGGGTTCTGCAGGGTTCCGTAGGGACGCGTAGAGTTCCGTAGTGGCTGGTAAAGTTCCGTAGGGCCCTGTGGGGTTCTGTATGGACCTGTAGGGTTCCGTAGGGGCCTGCAGGGTTCCGTAAGTGCCCGCAGGTGTCTGTAGGGTTCCGTAGGGGTCTGTAGGGTTCCGTAGGCACCTGCAGTGTTCTGTAGGAGCCCATAGGGTTTTAGTGAGGTTCCGTTGTGTTGCTAAGGGTCTTGTAGAGTGCTGTCGGGTCCTGGAGTATTCTGTAGGGTTCCAGAGGGGCTGGTAGGGTTCCGTCGAAATCTGAAGGGTTCCCTAGGGGCCCGTAGAGTCCCGTAGATTTCCGTAGGGGCCTGTAGGGTTGTGTAAGTGCCCGCAGGGGTTGGTAGGAGCTTGTAGGGTGCCATATGTTTCCGGAGGGTTGTGTAGGGTTCCGTAGGGGCCTGTGGTGTTCCCTAGGGGCCTGTAGAGTCTCGTACGGTTCCGTAGGGTCCTGTAGGTTTCCATAAGCGCCCGCAGAGGTCTGAAGGGGCCCGTACTGTGCCGTAAGGATCCATAGGGTTCCGTAGAGCTTCGTAGGTTCCCTAGAGGCCTCTGGAGTACCGCAGGAGCCAGTAGTGTTCTGTAGGGGCCCGTAGGGTTCCTTCCATAGGAGCTGGCAGTGTTCCGTAGGGTCCTCTAGGGTTGAGTAAGTGCCCGCAGGAGTCTGTAGGAATCCATGGGATTCTGTAAGGTTCTGGAGGGTTCTGCAGGGTTCCGTAGGGGCCCGTAGAGTTCCGTAGTGGCTGGTAAAGTTCCCTAGGGCCTTGTACCGTTCCGTAACTGCCTGCAAGGGTCTTTAGGCTTCCGTAGGGGCTGGAAGGGTTCCATAAATTTCCGTGGGTTCCTGCAGAGTTCTGCAAGTGCCCGCAAGGGCCTGTAGGGGCCCACAGTGTTTCTGCCAGGTTCCGTAGAGTTCCGTAGGGGCCATATTTTTCTGTAGTGGCTGGTAGTATTCCGTAGGGGTCTGTAGGTTTCCGTAGGCACCTACAGTGTTCTGTAGGAGCCCATAGGGTTTTAGTGAGGTTCCGTTGTGTTGCTAAGGGTCTTGTAGAGTGCTGGCGGGTCCTGGAGTATTCTGTAGGGTTCCAGAGGGCCTCATAGGGTTCCATCGAAATCTATAGGGTTCCCTGGGGGCCCATAGAGTCCCGTAGATTTCCGTAGGGAGCTGTAGGGTTGTGTAAGTGCCCGCAGAAGTCTGTAGGAGTCTGTGGGATTCTGTAAGGTTCCGGAGGGTTTTGCAGGGTTCCGTAGGGACGCGTAGAGTTCCGTAGTGGCTGGTAAAGTTCCGTAGGGCGCTGTGGGGTTCTGTATGGACCTGTAGGGTTCCGTAGGGGCCTGCAGGGTTCCGTAGGCACCTGCAGTGTTCTGTAGGAGCCCATAGGGTTTTAGTGAGGTTCCGTTGTGTTGCTAAGGGTCTTGTAGAGTGCTGTCTGGTCCTGGAGTATTCTGTAGGGTTCCAGAGGGGCTGGTAGGGTTCCGTCAAAATCTGAAGGGTTCCCTAGGGGCCCGTAGAGTCCCGTAGATTTCCGTAGGGGCCTGTAGGTTTGTGTAAGTGCCTGCAGGGGTTGGTAGGAGCTTGTAGGGTGCCATATGTTTCCGGAGGGTTGTGTAGGGTTCCGTAGGGGCCTGTGGTGTTCCCTAGGGGCCTGTAGAGTCTCGTACAGTTCCGTAGGGTCCTGTAGGTTTCCATAAGCGCCCGCAGAGGTCTGAAGGGGCCCGTACTGTGCCGTAAGGATCCATAGGGTTCCGTAGAGCTTCGTAGGTTCCCTAGAGGCCTCTGGAGTACCGCAGGAGCCAGTAGTGTTCTGTAGGGGCCCGTAGGGTTCCTTCCATAGGATCTGGCAGTGTTCCGTAGGGTCCTCTAGGGTTGAGTAAGTGCCCGCAGGAGTCTGTAGGAATCCGTGGGATTCTGTAAGGTTCTGGAGGGTTCTGCAGGGTTCCGTAGGGGCCCGTAGAGTTCCATAGTGGCTGGTAAAGTTCCCTAGGGCCCTGTACCGTTCCGTAACTGCCTGCAAGGGTCTTTAGGCTTCCGTAGGGGCTGGAAGGGTTCCATAAATTTCTGTGGGTTCCTGCAGAGTTCTGCAAGTGCCCGCAAGGGCCTGTAGGGGCCCACAGTGTTTCTGCCAGGTTCCGTAGAGTTCCGTAGGGGCCATATTTTTCTGTAGTGGCTGGTAGTATTCCGTAGGGGTCTGTAGGTTTCCGTAGGCACCTACAGTGTTCTGTAGGAGCCCATAGGGTTTTAGTGAGGTTCCGTTGTGTTGCTAAGGGTCTTGTAGAGTGCTGTCGGGTCCTGGAGTATTCTGTAGGGTTCCAGAGGGGCTGGTAGGGTTCCGTCGAAATCTGTAGGGTTCCCTAGGGGCCCGTAGAGTCCCGTAGATTTCCGTAGGGAGCTGTAGGGTTGTGTAAGTGCCCGCAGAAGTCTGTAGGAGTCTGTGGGATTCTGTAAGGTTCCGGAGGGTTCTGCAGGGTTCCGTAGGGACGCGTAGAGTTCCGTAGTGGCTGGTAAAGTTCCGTAGGGCGCTGTGGGGTTCTGTATGGACCTGTAGGGTTCCGTAGGGGCCTGCAGGGTTCCGTAGGCACCTGCAGTGTTCTGTAGGAGCCCATAGGGTTTTAGTGAGGTTCCGTTGTGTTGCTAAGGGTCTTGTAGAGTGCTGTCGGGTCCTGGAGTATTCTGTAGGGTTCCAGAGGGGCTGGTAGGGTTCCGTCGAAATCTGAAGGGTTCCCTAGGGGCCCGTAGAGTCCCGTAGATTTCCGTAGGGGCCTGTAGGGTTGTGTAAGTGCCCGCAGAAGTCTGTAGGAGTCTGTGGGATTCTGTAAGGTTCCGGAGGGTTCTGCAGGGTTCCGTAGGGACGCGTAGAGTTCCGTAGTGGCTGGTAAAGTTCCGTAGGGCCCTGTGGGGTTCTGTATGGACCTGTAGGGTTCCGTAGGGGCCTGCAGGGTTCCGTAAGTGCCCGCAGGTGTCTGTAGGGTTCCGTAGGGGTCTGTAGGGTTCCGTAGGCACCTGCAGTGTTCTGTAGGAGCCCATAGGGTTTTAGTGAGGTTCCGTTGTGTTGCTAAGGGTCTTGTAGAGTGCTGTCGGGTCCTGGAGTATTCTGTAGGGTTCCAGAGGGGCTGGTAGGGTTCCGTCGAAATCTGAAGGGTTCCCTAGGGGCCCGTAGAGTCCCGTAGATTTCCGTAGGGGCCTGTAGGGTTGAGTAAGTGCCCGCAGGAGTCTGTAGGAATCCGTGGGATTCTGTAAGGTTCTGGAGGGTTCTGCAGGGTTCCGTAGGGGCCCGTAGAGTTCCATAGTGGCTGGTAAAGTTCCCTAGGGCCCTGTACCGTTCCGTAACTGCCTGCAAGGGTCTTTAGGCTTCCGTAGAGGCTGGAAGGGTTCCATAAAGTTCCGTGGGTTCCTGCAGAGTTCTGCAAGTGCCCGCAAGGGCCTGTAGGGGCCCACAGTGTTTCTGCCAGGTTCCGTAGAGTTCCGTAGGGGCCATATTTTTCTGTAGTGGCTGGTAGTATTCAGTAGGGGTCTGTAGGTTTCCGTAGGCACCTACAGTGTTCTGTAGGAGCCCATAGGGTTTTAGTGAGGTTCCGTTGTGTTGCTAAGGGTCTTGTAGAGTGCTGTCGGGTCCTGGAGTATTCTGTAGGGTTCCAGAGGGCCTCATAGGGTTCCATCGAAATCTATAGGGTTCCCTGGGGGCCCATAGAGTCCCGTAGATTTCCGTAGGGACCTGTAGGGTTGTGTAAGTGCCCGCAGAAGTCTGTAGGAGTCTGTGGGATTCTGTAAGGTTCCGGAGGGTTCTGCAGGGTTCCGTAGGGATGCGTAGAGTTCCGTAGTGGCTGGTAAAGTTCCGTAGGGCGCTGTGGGGTTCTGTATGGACCTGTAGGGTTCCGTAGGGGCCTGCAGGGTTCCGTAGGCACCTGCAGTGTTCTGTAGGAGCCCATAGGGTTTTAGTGAGGTTCCGTTGTGTTGCTAAGGGTCTTGTAGAGTGCTGTCGGGTCCTGGAGTATTCTGTAGGGTTCCAGAGGGGCTGGTAGGGTTCCGTCGAAATCTGTAGGGTTCCCTAGGGGCCCGTAGAGTCCCGTAGATTTCCGTAGGGGCCTGTAGGGTTGTGTAAGTGCCCGCAGGGGTTGGTAGGAGCTTGTAGGGTGCCATATGTTTCCGGAGGGTTGTGTAGGGTTCCGTAGGGGCCTGTGGTGTTCCCTAGGGGCCTGTAGAGTCTCGTACAGTTCCGTAGGGTCCTGTAGGTTTCCATAAGCGCCCGCAGAGGTCTGAAGGGGCCCGTACTGTGCCGTAAGGATCCATAGGGTTCCGTAGAGCTTCGTAGGTTCCCTAGAGGCCTCTGGAGTACCGCAGGAGCCAGTAGTGTTCTGTAGGGGCCCGTAGGGTTCCTTCCATAGGATCTGGCAGTGTTCTGTAGGGTCCTCTAGGGTTGAGTAAGTGCCCGCAGGAGTCTGTAGGAATCCGTGGGATTCTGTAAGGTTCTGGAGGGTTCTGCAGGGTTCCGTAGGGGCCCGTAGAGTTCCATAGTGGCTGGTAAAGTTCCCTAGGGCCCTGTACCGTTCCGTAACTGCCTGCAAGGGTCTTTAGGCTTCCGTAGGGGCTGGAAGGGTTCCATAAAGTTCCGTGGGTTCCTGCAGAGTTCTGCAAGTGCCCGCAAGGGCCTTTAGGGGCCCACAGTGTTTCTGCCAGGTTCCGTAGAGTTCCGTAGGGGCCATATTTTTCTGTAGTGGCTGGTAGTATTCCGTAGGGGTCTGTAGGTTTCCGTAGGCACCTACAGTGTTCTGTAGGAGCCCATAGGGTTTTAGTGAGGTTCCGTTGTGTTGCTAAGGGTCTTGTAGAGTGCTGTCGGGTCCTGGAGTATTCTGTAGGGTTCCAGAGGGGCTGGTAGGGTTCCGTCGAAATCTGTAGGGTTCCCTAGGGGCCCGTAGAGTCCCGTAGATTTCCGTAGGGAGCTGTAGGGTTGTGTAAGTGCCCGCAGAAGTCTGTAGGAGTCTGTGGGATTCTGTAAGGTTCCGGAGGGTTCTGCAGGGTTCCGTAGGGACGCGTAGAGTTCCGTAGTGTCTGGTAAAGTTCCGTAGGGCGCTGTGGGGTTCTGTATGGACCTGTAGGGTTCCGTAGGGGCCTGCAGGGTTCCGTAGGCACCTGCAGTGTTCTGTAGGAGCCCATAGGGTTTTAGTGAGGTTCCGTTGTGTTGCTAAGGGTCTTGTAGAGTGCTGTCGGGTCCTGGAGTATTCTGTAGGGTTCCAGAGGGGCTGGTAGGGTTCCGTCGAAATCTGAAGGGTTCCCTAGGGGCCCGTAGAGTCCCGTAGATTTCCGTAGGGGCCTGTAGGGTTGTGTAAGTGCCCGCAGAAGTCTGTAGGAGTCTGTGGGATTCTGTAAGGTTCCGGAGGGTTCTGCAGGGTTCCGTAGGGACGCGTAGAGTTCCGTAGTGGCTGGTAAAGTTCCGTAGGGCGCTGTGGGGTTCTGTATGGACCTGTAGGGTTCCGTAGGGGCCTGCAGGGTTCCGTAAGTGCCCGCAGGTGTCTGTAGGGTTCCGTAGGGGTCTGTAGGGTTCCGTAGGCACCTGCAGTGTTCTGTAGGAGCCCATAGGGTTTTAGTGAGGTTCCGTTGTGTTGCTAAGGGTCTTGTAGAGTGCTGTCGGGTCCTGGAGTATTCTGTAGGGTTCCAGAGGGGCTGGTAGGGTTCCGTCGAAATCTGAAGGGTTCCCTAGGGGCCCGTAGAGTCCCGTAGATTTCCGTAGGGGCCTGTAGGGTTGAGTAAGTGCCCGCAGGAGTCTGTAGGAATCCGTGGGATTCTGTAAGGTTCTGGAGGGTTCTGCAGGGTTCCGTAGGGGCCCGTAGAGTTCCATAGTGGCTGGTAAAGTTCCCTAGGGCCCTGTACCATTCCGTAACTGCCTGCAAGGGTCTTTAGGCTTCCGTAGGGGCTGGAAGGGTTCCATAAAGTTCCGTGGGTTCCTGCAGAGTTCTGCAAGTGCCCGCAAGGGCCTGTAGGGGCCCACAGTGTTTCTGCCAGGTTCCGTAGAGTTCCGTAGGGGCCATATTTTTCTGTAGTGGCTGGTAGTATTCCGTAGGGGTCTGTAGGTTTCCGTAGGCACTTACAGTGTTCTGTAGGAGCCCATAGGGTTTTAGTGAGGTTCCGTTGTGTTGCTAAGGGTCTTGTAGAGTGCTGTCGGGTCCTGGAGTATTCTGTAGGGTTCCAGAGGGCCTCATAGGGTTCCATCGAAATCTATAGGGTTCCCTGGGGGCCCATAGAGTCCCGTAGATTTCCGTAGGGACCTGTAGGGTTGTGTAAGTGCCCGCAGAAGTCTGTAGGAGTCTGTGGGATTCTGTAAGGTTCCGGAGGGTTCTGCAGGGTTCCGTAGGGATGCGTAGAGTTCCGTAGTGGCTGGTAAAGTTCCGTAGGGCGCTGTGGGGTTCTGTATGGACCTGTAGGGTTCCGTAGGGGCCTGCAGGGTTCCGTAGGCACCTGCAGTGTTCTGTAGGAGCCCATAGGGTTTTAGTGAGGTTCCGTTGTGTTGCTAAGGGTCTTGTAGAGTGCTGTCGGGTCCTGGAGTATTCTGTAGGGTTCCAGAGGGGCTGGTAGGGTTCCGTCGAAATCTGAAGGGTTCCCTAGGGGCCCGTAGAGTCCCGTAGATTTCCGTAGGGGCCTGTAGGGTTGTGTAAGTGCCCGCAGGGGTTGGTAGGAGCTTGTAGGGTGCCATATGTTTCCGGAGGGTTGTGTAGGGTTCCGTAGGGGCCTGTGGTGTTCCCTAGGGGCCTGTAGAGTCTCGTACAGTTCCGTAGGGTCCTGTAGGTTTCCATAAGCGCCCGCAGAGGTCTGAAGGGGCCCGTACTGTGCCGTAAGGATCCATAGGGTTCCGTAGAGCTTCGTAGGTTCCCTAGAGGCCTCTGGAGTACCGCAGGAGCCAGTAGTGTTCTGTAGGGGCCCGTAGGGTTCCTTCCATAGGAGCTGGCAGTGTTCCGTAGGGTCCTCTAGGGTTGAGTAAGTGCCCGCAGGAGTCTGTAGGAATCCGTGGGATTCTGTAAGGTTCTGGAGGGTTCTGCAGGGTTCCGTAGGGGCCCGTAGAGTTCCATAGTGGCTGGTAAAGTTCCCTAGGGCCCTGTACCGTTCCGTAACTGCCTGCAAGGGTCTTTAGGCTTCCGTAGGGGCTGGAAGGGTTCCATAAATTTCCGTGGGTTCCTGCAGAGTTCTGCAAGTGCCCGCAAGGGCCTGTAGGGGCCCACAGTGTTTCTGCCAGGTTCCGTAGAGTTCCGTAGGGGCCATATTTTTCTGTAGTGGCTGGTAGTATTCCGTAGGGGTCTGTAGGTTTCCGTAGGCACCTACAGTGTTCTGTAGGAGCCCATAGGGTTTTAGTGAGGTTCCGTTGTGTTGCTAAGGGTCTTGTAGAGTGCTGTCGGGTCCTGGAGTATTCTGTAGGGTTCCAGAGGGGCTGGTAGGGTTCCGTCGAAATCTGTAGGGTTCCCTAGGGGCCCATAGAGTCCCGTAGATTTCCGTAGGGAGCTGTAGGGTTGTGTAAGTGCCCGCAGAAGTCTGTAGGAGTCTGTGGGATTCTGTAAGGTTCCGGAGGGTTCTGCAGGGTTCCGTAGGGACGCGTAGAGTTCCGTAGTGGCTGGTAAAGTTCCGTAGGGCGCTGTGGGGTTCTGTATGGACCTGTAGGGTTCCGTAGGGGCCTGCAGGGTTCCGTAGGCACCTGCAGTGTTCTGTAGGAGCCCATAGGGTTTTAGTGAGGTTCCGTTGTGTTGCTAAGGGTCTTGTAGAGTGCTGTCGGGTCCTGGAGTATTCTGTAGGGTTCCAGAGGGGCTGGTAGGGTTCCGTCGAAATCTGAAGGGTTCCCTAGGGGCCCGTAGAGTCCCGTAGATTTCCGTAGGGGCCTGTAGGGTTGTGTAAGTGCCCGCAGAAGTCTGTAGGAGTCTGTGGGATTCTGTAAGGTTCCGGAGGGTTCTGCAGGGTTCCGTAGGGACGCGTAGAGTTCCGTAGTGGCTGGTAAAGTTCCGTAGGGCCCTGTGGGGTTCTGTATGGACCTGTAGGGTTCCGTAGGGGCCTGCAGGGTTCCGTAAGTGCCCGCAGGTGTCTGTAGGGTTCCGTAGGGGTCTGTAGGGTTCCGTAGGCACCTGCAGTGTTCTGTAGGAGCCCATAGGGTTTTAGTGAGGTTCCGTTGTGTTGCTAAGGGTCTTGTAGAGTGCTGTCGGGTCCTGGAGTATTCTGTAGGGTTCCAGAGGGGCTGGTAGGGTTCCGTCGAAATCTGAAGGGTTCCCTAGGGGCCCGTAGAGTCCCGTAGATTTCCGTAGGGGCCTGTAGGGTTGAGTAAGTGCCCGCAGGAGTCTGTAGGAATCCGTGGGATTCTGTAAGGTTCTGGAGGGTTCTGCAGGGTTCCGTAGGGGCCCGTAGAGTTCCATAGTGGCTGGTAAAGTTCCCTAGGGCCCTGTACCGTTCCGTAACTGCCTGCAAGGGTCTTTAGGCTTCCGTAGGGGCTGGAAGGGTTCCATAAAGTTCCGTGGGTTCCTGCAGAGTTCTGCAAGTGCCCGCAAGGGCCTGTAGGGGCCCACAGTGTTTCTGCCAGGTTCCGTAGAGTTCCGTAGGGGCCATATTTTTCTGTAGTGGCTGGTAGTATTCCGTAGGGGTCTGTAGGTTTCCGTAGGCACCTACAGTGTTCTGTAGGAGCCCATAGGGTTTTAGTGAGGTTCCGTTGTGTTGCTAAGGGTCTTGTAGAGTGCTGTCGGGTCCTGGAGTATTCTGTAGGGTTCCAGAGGGGCTGGTAGGGTTCCGTCGAAATCTGTAGGGTTCCCTAGGGGCCCGTAGAGTCCCGTAGATTTCCGTAGGGAGCTGTAGGGTTGTGTAAGTGCCCGCAGAAGTCTGTAGGAGTCTGTGGGATTCTGTAAGGTTCCGGAGGGTTCTGCAGGGTTCCGTAGGGACGCGTAGAGTTCCGTAGTGGCTGGTAAAGTTCCGTAGGGCGCTGTGGGGTTCTGTATGGACCTGTAGGGTTCCGTAGGGGCCTGCAGGGTTCCGTAGGCACCTGCAGTGTTCTGTAGGAGCCCATAGGGTTTTAGTGAGGTTCCGTTGTGTTGCTAAGGGTCTTGTAGAGTGCTGTCGGGTCCTGGAGTATTCTGTAGGGTTCCAGAGGGGCTGGTAGGGTTCCGTCGAAATCTGAAGGGTTCCCTAGGGGCCCGTAGAGTCCCGTAGATTTCCGTAGGGGCCTGTAGGGTTGTGTAAGTGCCCGCAGAAGTCTGTAGGAGTCTGTGGGATTCTGTAAGGTTCCGGAGGGTTCTGCAGGGTTCCGTAGGACGCGTAGAGTTCCGTAGTGGCTGGTAAAGTTCCGTAGGGCCCTGTGGGGTTCTGTATGGACCTGTAGGGTTCCGTAGGGGCCTGCAGGGTTCCGTAAGTGCCCGCAGGTGTCTGTAGGGTTCCGTAGGGGTCTGTAGGGTTCCGTAGGCACCTGCAGTGTTCTGTAGGAGCCCATAGGGTTTTAGTGAGGTTCCGTTGTGTTGCTAAGGGTCTTGTAGAGTGCTGTCGGGTCCTGGAGTATTCTGTAGGGTTCCAGAGGGGCTGGTAGGGTTCCGTCGAAATCTGAAGGGTTCCCTAGGGGCCCGTAGAGTCCCGTAGATTTCCGTAGGGGCCTGTAGGGTTGAGTAAGTGCCCGCAGGAGTCTGTAGGAATCCGTGGGATTCTGTAAGGTTCTGGAGGGTTCTGCAGGGTTCCGTAGGGGCCCGTAGAGTTCCATAGTGGCTGGTAAAGTTCCCTAGGGCCCTGTACCGTTCCGTAACTGCCTGCAAGGGTCTTTAGGCTTCCGTAGGGGCTGGAAGGGTTCCATAAAGTTCCGTGGGTTCCTGCAGAGTTCTGCAAGTGCCCGCAAGGGCCTGTAGGGGCCCACAGTGTTTCTGCCAGGTTCCGTAGAGTTCCGTAGGGGCCATATTTTTCTGTAGTGGCTGGTAGTATTCCGTAGGGGTCTGTAGGTTTCCGTAGGCACCTACAGTGTTCTGTAGGAGCCCATAGGGTTTTAGTGAGGTTCCGTTGTGTTGCTAAGGGTCTTGTAGAGTGCTGTCGGGTCCTGGAGTATTCTGTAGGGTTCCAGAGGGGCTGGTAGGGTTCCGTCGAAATCTGTAGGGTTCCCTAGGGGCCCGTAGAGTCCCGTAGATTTCCGTAGGGAGCTGTAGGGTTGTGTAAGTGCCCGCAGAAGTCTGTAGGAGTCTGTGGGATTCTGTAAGGTTCCGGAGGGTTCTGCAGGGTTCCGTAGGGACGCGTAGAGTTCCGTAGTGGCTGGTAAAGTTCCGTAGGGCGCTGTGGGGTTCTGTATGGACCTGTAGGGTTCCGTAGGGGCCTGCAGGGTTCCGTAGGCACCTGCAGTGTTCTGTAGGAGCCCATAGGGTTTTAGTGAGGTTCCGTTGTGTTGCTAAGGGTCTTGTAGAGTGCTGTCGGGTCCTGGAGTATTCTGTAGGGTTCCAGAGGGGCTGGTAGGGTTCCGTCGAAATCTGAAGGGTTCCCTAGGGGCCCGTAGAGTCCCGTAGATTTCCGTAGGGGCCTGTAGGGTTGTGTAAGTGCCCGCAGAAGTCTGTAGGAGTCTGTGGGATTCTGTAAGGTTCCGGAGGGTTCTGCAGGGTTCCGTAGGACGCGTAGAGTTCCGTAGTGGCTGGTAAAGTTCCGTAGGGCCCTGTGGGGTTCTGTATGGACCTGTAGGGTTCCGTAGGGGCCTGCAGGGTTCCGTAAGTGCCCGCAGGTGTCTGTAGGGTTCCGTAGGGGTCTGTAGGGTTCCGTAGGCACCTGCAGTGTTCTGTAGGAGCCCATAGGGTTTTAGTGAGGTTCCGTTGTGTTGCTAAGGGTCTTGTAGAGTGCTGTCGGGTCCTGGAGTATTCTGTAGGGTTCCAGAGGGGCTGGTAGGGTTCCGTCGAAATCTGAAGGGTTCCCTAGGGGCCCGTAGAGTCCCGTAGATTTCCGTAGGGGCCTGTAGGGTTGAGTAAGTGCCCGCAGGAGTCTGTAGGAATCCGTGGGATTCTGTAAGGTTCTGGAGGGTTCTGCAGGGTTCCGTAGGGGCCCGTAGAGTTCCATAGTGGCTGGTAAAGTTCCCTAGGGCCCTGTACCGTTCCGTAACTGCCTGCAAGGGTCTTTAGGCTTCCGTAGGGGCTGGAAGGGTTCCATAAAGTTCCGTGGGTTCCTGCAGAGTTCTGCAAGTGCCCGCAAGGGCCTGTAGGGGCCCACAGTGTTTCTGCCAGGTTCCGTAGAGTTCCGTAGGGGCCATATTTTTCTGTAGTGGCTGGTAGTATTCCGTAGGGGTCTGTAGGTTTCCGTAGGCACCTACAGTGTTCTGTAGGAGCCCATAGGGTTTTAGTGAGGTTCCGTTGTGTTGCTAAGGGTCTTGTAGAGTGCTGTCGGGTCCTGGAGTATTCTGTAGGGTTCCAGAGGGGCTGGTAGGGTTCCGTCGAAATCTGTAGGGTTCCCTAGGGGCCCGTAGAGTCCCGTAGATTTCCGTAGGGAGCTGTAGGGTTGTGTAAGTGCCCGCAGAAGTCTGTAGGAGTCTGTGGGATTCTGTAAGGTTCCGGAGGGTTCTGCAGGGTTCCGTAGGGACGCGTAGAGTTCCGTAGTGGCTGGTAAAGTTCCGTAGGGCGCTGTGGGGTTCTGTATGGACCTGTAGGGTTCCGTAGGGGCCTGCAGGGTTCCGTAGGCACCTGCAGTGTTCTGTAGGAGCCCATAGGGTTTTAGTGAGGTTCCGTTGTGTTGCTAAGGGTCTTGTAGAGTGCTGTCGGGTCCTGGAGTATTCTGTAGGGTTCCAGAGGGGCTGGTAGGGTTCCGTCGAAATCTGAAGGGTTCCCTAGGGGCCCGTAGAGTCCCGTAGATTTCCGTAGGGGCCTGTAGGGTTGTGTAAGTGCCTGCAGGGGTTGGTAGGAGCTTGTAGGGTGCCATATGTTTCCGGAGGGTTGTGTAGGGTTCCGTAGGGGCCTGTGGTGTTCCCTAGGGGCCTGTAGAGTCTCGTACAGTTCCGTAGGGTCCTGTAGGTTTCCATAAGCGCCCGCAGAGGTCTGAAGGGGCCCGTACTGTGCCGTAAGGATCCATAGGGTTCCGTAGAGCTTCGTAGGTTCCCTAGAGGCCTCTGGAGTACCGCAGGAGCCAATAGTGTTCTGTAGGGGCCCGTAGGGTTCCTTCCATAGGAGCTGGCAGTGTTCTGTAGGGTCCTCTAGGGTTGAGTAAGTGCCCGCAGGAGTCTGTAGGGTTCCGTAGGGGTCTGTAGGGTTCCATAGGCACCTGCAGTGTTCTGTAGGAGCCCATAGGGTTTTAGTGAGGTTCCGTTGTGTTGCTAAGGGTCTTGTAGAGTGCTGTCGGGTCCTGGAGTATTCTGTAGGGTTCCAGAGGGGCTGGTAGGGTTCCGTCGAAATCTGAAGGGTTCCCTAGGGGCCCGTAGAGTCCCGTAGATTTCCGTAGGGGCCTGTAGGGTTGAGTAAGTGCCCGCAGGAGTCTGTAGGAATCCGTGGGATTCTGTAAGGTTCTGGAGGGTTCTGCAGGGTTCCGTAGGGGCCCGTAGAGTTCCATAGTGGCTGGTAAAGTTCCCTAGGGCCCTGTACCGTTCCGTAACTGCCTGCAAGGGTCTTTAGGCTTCCGTAGGGGCTGGAAGGGTTCCATAAAGTTCCGTGGGTTCCTGCAGAGTTCTGCAAGTGCCCGCAAGGGCCTGTAGGGGCCCACAGTGTTTCTGCCAGGTTCCGTAGAGTTCCGTAGGGGCCATATTTTTCTGTAGTGGCTGGTAGTATTCCGTAGGGGTCTGTAGGTTTCCGTAGGCACCTACAGTGTTCTGTAGGAGCCCATAGGGTTTTAGTGAGGTTCCGTTGTGTTGCTAAGGGTCTTGTAGAGTGCTGTCGGGTCCTGGAGTATTCTGTAGGGTTCCAGAGGGGCTGGTAGGGTTCCGTCGAAATCTGTAGGGTTCCCTAGGGGCCCGTAGAGTCCCGTAGATTTCCGTAGGGAGCTGTAGGGTTGTGTAAGTGCCCGCAGAAGTCTGTAGGAGTCTGTGGGATTCTGTAAGGTTCCGGAGGGTTCTGCAGGGTTCCGTAGGGACGCGTAGAGTTCCGTAGTGGCTGGTAAAGTTCCGTAGGGCGCTGTGGGGTTCTGTATGGACCTGTAGGGTTCCGTAGGGGCCTGCAGGGTTCCGTAGGCACCTGCAGTGTTCTGTAGGAGCCCATAGGGTTTTAGTGAGGTTCCGTTGTGTTGCTAAGGGTCTTGTAGAGTGCTGTCGGGTCCTGGAGTATTCTGTAGGGTTCCAGAGGGGCTGGTAGGGTTCCGTCGAAATCTGAAGGGTTCCCTAGGGGCCCGTAGAGTCCCGTAGATTTCCGTAGGGGCCTGTAGGGTTGTGTAAGTGCCCGCAGAAGTCTGTAGGAGTCTGTGGGATTCTGTAAGGTTCCGGAGGGTTCTGCAGGGTTCCGTAGGGACGCGTAGAGTTCCGTAGTGGCTGGTAAAGTTCCGTAGGGCGCTGTGGGGTTCTGTATGGACCTGTAGGGTTCCGTAGGGGCCTGCAGGGTTCCGTAAGTGCCCGCAGGTGTCTGTAGGGTTCCGTAGGGGTCTGTAGGGTTCCGTAGGCACCTGCAGTGTTCTGTAGGAGCCCATAGGGTTTTAGTGAGGTTCCGTTGTGTTGCTAAGGGTCTTGTAGAGTGCTGTCGGGTCCTGGAGTATTCTGTAGGGTTCCAGAGGGGCTGGTAGGGTTCCGTCGAAATCTGAAGGGTTCCCTAGGGGCCCGTAGAGTCCCGTAGATTTCCGTAGGGGCCTGTAGGGTTGAGTAAGTGCCCGCAGGAGTCTGTAGGAATCCGTGGGATTCTGTAAGGTTCTGGAGGGTTCTGCAGGGTTCCGTAGGGGCCCGTAGAGTTCCATAGTGGCTGGTAAAGTTCCCTAGGGCCCTGTACCGTTCCGTAACTGCCTGCAAGGGTCTTTAGGCTTCCGTAGGGGCTGGAAGGGTTCCATAAAGTTCCGTGGGTTCCTGCAGAGTTCTGCAAGTGCCCGCAAGGGCCTGTAGGGGCCCACAGTGTTTCTGCCAGGTTCCGTAGAGTTCCGTAGGGGCCATATTTTTCTGTAGTGGCTGGTAGTATTCCGTAGGGGTCTGTAGGTTTCCGTAGGCACCTACAGTGTTCTGTAGGAGCCCATAGGGTTTTAGTGAGGTTCCGTTGTGTTGCTAAGGGTCTTGTAGAGTGCTGTCGGGTCCTGGAGTATTCTGTAGGGTTCCAGAGGGCCTCATAGGGTTCCATCGAAATCTATAGGGTTCCCTGGGGGCCCATAGAGTCCCGTAGATTTCCGTAGGGAGCTGTAGGGTTGTGTAAGTGCCCGCAGAAGTCTGTAGGAGTCTGTGGGATTCTGTAAGGTTCCGGAGGGTTTTGCAGGGTTCCGTAGGGACGCGTAGAGTTCCGTAGTGGCTGGTAAAGTTCCGTAGGGCGCTGTGGGGTTCTGTATGGACCTGTAGGGTTCCGTAGGGGCCTGCAGGGTTCCGTAGGCACCTGCAGTGTTCTGTAGGAGCCCATAGGGTTTTAGTGAGGTTCCGTTGTGTTGCTAAGGGTCTTGTAGAGTGCTGTCGGGTCCTGGAGTATTCTGTAGGGTTCCAGAGGGCCTCATAGGGTTCCATCGAAATCTATAGGGTTCCCTGGGGGCCCATAGAGTCCCGTAGATTTCCGTAGGGAGCTGTAGGGTTGTGTAAGTGCCCGCAGAAGTCTGTAGGAGTCTGTGGGATTCTGTAAGGTTCCGGAGGGTTTTGCAGGGTTCCGTAGGGACGCGTAGAGTTCCGTAGTGGCTGGTAAAGTTCCGTAGGGCGCTGTGGGGTTCTGTATGGACCTGTAGGGTTCCGTAGGGGCCTGCAGGGTTCCGTAGGCACCTGCAGTGTTCTGTAGGAGCCCATAGGGTTTTAGTGAGGTTCCGTTGTGTTGCTAAGGGTCTTGTAGAGTGCTGTCGGGTCCTGGAGTATTCTGTAGGGTTCCAGAGGGGCTGGTAGGGTTCCGTCGAAATCTGAAGGGTTCCCTAGGGGCCCGTAGAGTCCCGTAGATTTCCGTAGGGGCCTGTAGGGTTGTGTAAGTGCCCGCAGGGGTTGGTAGGAGCTTGTAGGGTGCCATATGTTTCCGGAGGGTTGTGTAGGGTTCCGTAGGGGCCTGTGGTGTTCCCTAGGGGCCTGTAGAGTCTCGTACAGTTCCGTAGGGTCCTGTAGGTTTCCATAAGCGCCCGCAGAGGTCTGAAGGGGCCCGTACTGTGCCGTAAGGATCCATAGGGTTCCGTAGAGCTTCGTAGGTTCCCTAGAGGCCTCTGGAGTACCGCAGGAGCCAGTAGTGTTCTGTAGGGGCCCGTAGGGTTCCTTCCATAGGATCTGGCAGTGTTCCGTAGGGTCCTCTAGGGTTGAGTAAGTGCCCGCAGGAGTCTGTAGGAATCCGTGGGATTCTGTAAGGTTCTGGAGGGTTCTGCAGGGTTCCGTAGGGGCCCGTAGAGTTCCATAGTGGCTGGTAAAGTTCCCTAGGGCCCTGTACCGTTCCGTAACTGCCTGCAAGGGTCTTTAGGCTTCCGTAGGGGCTGGAAGGGTTCCATAAAGTTCCGTGGGTTCCTGCAGAGTTCTGCAAGTGCCCGCAAGGGCCTGTAGGGGCCCACAGTGTTTCTGCCAGGTTCCGTAGAGTTCCGTAGGGGCCATATTTTTCTGTAGTGGCTGGTAGTATTCCGTAGGGGTCTGTAGGTTTCCGTAGGCACCTACAGTGTTCTGTAGGAGCCCATAGGGTTTTAGTGAGGTTCCGTTGTGTTGCTAAGGGTCTTGTAGAGTGCTGTCGGGTCCTGGAGTATTCTGTAGGGTTCCAGAGGGGCTGGTAGGGTTCCGTCGAAATCTGTAGGGTTCCCTAGGGGCCCGTAGAGTCCCGTAGATTTCCGTAGGGAGCTGTAGGGTTGTGTAAGTGCCCGCAGAAGTCTGTAGGAGTCTGTGGGATTCTGTAAGGTTCCGGAGGGTTCTGCAGGGTTCCGTAGGGACGCGTAGAGTTCCGTAGTGGCTGGTAAAGTTCCGTAGGGCGCTGTGGGGTTCTGTATGGACCTGTAGGGTTCCGTAGGGGCCTGCAGGGTTCCGTAGGCACCTGCAGTGTTCTGTAGGAGCCCATAGGGTTTTAGTGAGGTTCCGTTGTGTTGCTAAGGGTCTTGTAGAGTGCTGTCGGGTCCTGGAGTATTCTGTAGGGTTCCAGAGGGGCTGGTAGGGTTCCGTCGAAATCTGAAGGGTTCCCTAGGGGCCCGTAGAGTCCCGTAGATTTCCGTAGGGGCCTGTAGGGTTGTGTAAGTGCCCGCAGAAGTCTGTAGGAGTCTGTGGGATTCTGTAAGGTTCCGGAGGGTTCTGCAGGGTTCCGTAGGGACGCGTAGAGTTCCGTAGTGGCTGGTAAAGTTCCGTAGGGCCCTGTGGGGTTCTGTATGGACCTGTAGGGTTCCGTAGGGGCCTGCAGGGTTCCGTAAGTGCCCGCAGGTGTCTGTAGGGTTCCGTAGGGGTCTGTAGGGTTCCGTAGGCACCTGCAGTGTTCTGTAGGAGCCCATAGGGTTTTAGTGAGGTTCCGTTGTGTTGCTAAGGGTCTTGTAGAGTGCTGTCGGGTCCTGGAGTATTCTGTAGGGTTCCAGAGGGGCTGGTAGGGTTCCGTCGAAATCTGAAGGGTTCCCTAGGGGCCCGTAGAGTCCCGTAGATTTCCGTAGGGGCCTGTAGGGTTGAGTAAGTGCCCGCAGGAGTCTGTAGGAATCCGTGGGATTCTGTAAGGTTCTGGAGGGTTCTGCAGGGTTCCGTAGGGGCCCGTAGAGTTCCATAGTGGCTGGTAAAGTTCCCTAGGGCCCTGTACCGTTCCGTAACTGCCTGCAAGGGTCTTTAGGCTTCCGTAGGGGCTGGAAGGGTTCCATAAAGTTCCGTGGGTTCCTGCAGAGTTCTGCAAGTGCCCGCAAGGGCCTGTAGGGGCCCACAGTGTTTCTGCCAGGTTCCGTAGAGTTCCGTAGGGGCCATATTTTTCTGTAGTGGCTGGTAGTATTCAGTAGGGGTCTGTAGGTTTCCGTAGGCACCTACAGTGTTCTGTAGGAGCCCATAGGGTTTTAGTGAGGTTCCGTTGTGTTGCTAAGGGTCTTGTAGAGTGCTGTCGGGTCCTGGAGTATTCTGTAGGGTTCCAGAGGGCCTCATAGGGTTCCATCGAAATCTATAGGGTTCCCTGGGGGCCCATAGAGTCCCGTAGATTTCCGTAGGGACCTGTAGGGTTGTGTAAGTGCCCGCAGAAGTCTGTAGGAGTCTGTGGGATTCTGTAAGGTTCCGGAGGGTTCTGCAGGGTTCCGTAGGGACGCGTAGAGTTCCGTAGCGGCTGGTAAAGTTCCGTAGGGCGCTGTGGGGTTCTGTATGGACCTGTAGGGTTCCGTAGGGGCCTGCAGGGTTCCGTAGGCACCTGCAGTGTTCTGTAGGAGCCCATAGGGTTTTAGTGAGGTTCCGTTGTGTTGCTAAGGGTCTTGTAGAGTGCTGTCGGGTCCTGGAGTATTCTGTAGGGTTCCAGAGGGCCTCATAGGGTTCCATCGAAATCTATAGGGTTCCCTGGGGGCCCATAGAGTCCCGTAGATTTCCGTAGGGAGCTGTAGGGTTGTGTAAGTGCCCGCAGAAGTCTGTAGGAGTCTGTGGGATTCTGTAAGGTTCCGGAGGGTTTTGCAGGGTTCCGTAGGGACGCGTAGAGTTCCGTAGTGGCTGGTAAAGTTCCGTAGGGCGCTGTGGGGTTCTGTATGGACCTGTAGGGTTCCGTAGGGGCCTGCAGGGTTCCGTAGGCACCTGCAGTGTTCTGTAGGAGCCCATAGGGTTTTAGTGAGGTTCCGTTGTGTTGCTAAGGGTCTTGTAGAGTGCTGTCGGGTCCTGGAGTATTCTGTAGGGTTCCAGAGGGGCTGGTAGGGTTCCGTCGAAATCTGAAGGGTTCCCTAGGGGCCCGTAGAGTCCCGTAGATTTCCGTAGGGGCCTGTAGGGTTGTGTAAGTGCCCGCAGGGGTTGGTAGGAGCTTGTAGGGTGCCATATGTTTCCGGAGGGTTGTGTAGGGTTCCGTAGGGGCCTGTGGTGTTCCCTAGGGGCCTGTAGAGTCTCGTACAGTTCCGTAGGGTCCTGTAGGTTTCCATAAGCGCCCGCAGAGGTCTGAAGGGGCCCGTACTGTGCCGTAAGGATCCATAGGGTTCCGTAGAGCTTCGTAGGTTCCCTAGAGGCCTCTGGAGTACCGCAGGAGCCAGTAGTGTTCTGTAGGGGCCCGTAGGGTTCCTTCCATAGGAGCTGGCAGTGTTCTGTAGGGTCCTCTAGGGTTGAGTAAGTGCCCGCAGGAGTCTGTAGGAATCCGTGGGATTCTGTAAGGTTCTGGAGGGTTCTGCAGGGTTCCGTAGGGGCCCGTAGAGTTCCGTAGTGGCTGGTAAAGTTCCCTAGGGCCCTGTACCGTTCCGTAACTGCCTGCAAGGGTCTTTAGGCTTCCGTAGGGGCTGGAAGGGTTCCATAAAGTTCCGTGGGTTCCTGCAGAGTTCTGCAAGTGCCCGCAAGGGCCTGTAGGGGCCCACAGTGTTTCTGCCAGGTTCCGTAGAGTTCCGTAGGGGCCATATTTTTCTGTAGTGGCTGGTAGTATTCCGTAGGGGTCTGTAGGTTTCCGTAGGCACCTACAGTGTTCTGTAGGAGCCCATAGGGTTTTAGTGAGGTTCCGTTGTGTTGCTAAGGGTCTTGTAGAGTGCTGTCGGGTCCTGGAGTATTCTGTAGGGTTCCAGAGGGCCTCATAGGGTTCCATCGAAATCTATAGGGTTCCCTGGGGGCCCATAGAGTCCCGTAGATTTCCGTAGGGACCTGTAGGGTTGTGTAAGTGCCCGCAGAAGTCTGTAGGAGTCTGTGGGATTCTGTAAGGTTCCGGAGGGTTCTGCAGGGTTCCGTAGGGACGCGTAGAGTTCCGTAGTGGCTGGTAAAGTTCCGTAGGGCGCTGTGGGGTTCTGTATGGACCTGTAGGGTTCCGTAGGGGCCTGCAGGGTTCCGTAGGCACCTGCAGTGTTCTGTAGGAGCCCATAGGGTTTTAGTGAGGTTCCGTTGTGTTGCTAAGGGTCTTGTAGAGTGCTGTCGGGTCCTGGAGTATTCTGTAGGGTTCCAGAGGGCCTCATAGGGTTCCATCGAAATCTATAGGGTTCCCTGGGGGCCCATAGAGTCCCGTAGATTTCCGTAGGGAGCTGTAGGGTTGTGTAAGTGCCCGCAGAAGTCTGTAGGAGTCTGTGGGATTCTGTAAGGTTCTGGAGGGTTCTGCAGGGTTCCGTAGGGACGCGTAGAGTTCCGTAGTGGCTGGTAAAGTTCCGTAGGGCGCTGTGGGGTTCTGTATGGACCTGTAGGGTTCCGTAGGGGCCTGCAGGGTTCCGTAGGCACCTGCAGTGTTCTGTAGGAGCCCATAGGGTTTTAGTGAGGTTCCGTTGTGTTGCTAAGGGTCTTGTAGAGTGCTGTCGGGTCCTGGAGTATTCTGTAGGGTTCCAGAGGGGCTGGTAGGGTTCCGTCGAAATCTGAAGGGTTCCCTAGGGGCCCGTAGAGTCCCGTAGATTTCCGTAGGGACCTGTAGGGTTGTGTAAGTGGCCACAGAAGTCTGTAGGAGTCTGTGGGATTCTGTAAGATTCCGGAGGGTTCTGCAGGGTTCCGTAGGGACGCGTAGAGTTCCGTAGTGGCTGGTAAAGTTCCGTAGGGCGCTGTGGGGTTCTGTATGGACCTGTAGGGTTCCGTAGGGGCCTGCAGGGTTCCGTAAGTGCCCGCAGGTGTCTGTAGGGTTCCGTAGGGGTCTGTAGGGTTCCGTAGGCACCTGCGGTGTTCTATAGGAGCCCATAGGGTTCTAGTGAGGTTCCGCTGTGTTGCTAAGGGTCTTGTAGAGTGCTGTCGGGTCCTGGAGTATTCTGTACGGTTCCAGAGGGGCTGGTAGGGTTCCGTCGAAATCTGAAGGGTTCCCTAGGGGCCCGTAGAGTCCCATAGATTTCCGTAGGGACCTGTAGGGTTGAGTAAGTGCCCGCAGGAGTCTGTAGGAATCCGTGGGATTCTGTAAGGTTCTGGAGGGTTCTGCAGGGTTCCGTAGGGACCCGTAGAGTTCCATAGTGGCTGGTAAAGTTCCCTAGGGCCCTGTACCGTTCCGTAACTGCCTGCAATGGTCTTTAGGCTTCCGTAGGGGCTGGAAGGGTTCCATAAAGTTCCGTGGGTTCCTGCAGAGTTCTGCAAGTGCCCGCAAGGGCCTGTAGGGGCCCACAGTGTTTCTGCCAGGTTCCGTATAGTTCCGTAGGGGCCATATTTTTCTGTAGTGGCTGGTAGTATTCAGTAGGGTTCTGTAGGTTTCCGTAGGCACCTGCAGTGTTCTGTAGGAGCCCATAGGGTTTTAGTGAGGTTCCGTTGTGTTGCTAAGGGTCTTGTAGAGTGCTGTCGGGTCCTGGAGTATTCTGTAGGGTTCCAGAGGGGCTGGTAGGGTTCCGTCGAAATCTGTAGGGTTCCCTAGGGGCCCGGGAGTCCCGTAGATTTCCGTAGGGACCTGTAGGGTTGTGTAAGTGCCCGCAGGGGTTGGTAGGAGCTTGTAGGGTGCCATATGTTTCCGGAGGGTTGTGTAGGGTTCCGTAGGGGCCTGTGGTGTTCCCTAGGGGCCTGTAGAGTCTCGTACAGTTCCGTAGGGTCCTGTAGGTTTCCATAAGCGCCCGCAGAGGTCTGAAGGGGCCCGTACTGTGCCGTAAGGATCCATAGGGTTCCGTAGAGCTTCGTAGGTTCCCTAGAGGCCTCTGGAGTACCGCAGGAGCCAGTAGTGTTCTGTAGGGGCCCGTAGGGTTCCTTCCATAGGATCTGGCAGTGTTCCGTAGGGTCCTCTAGGGTTGAGTAAGTGCCCGCAGGAGTCTGTAGGAATCCGTGGGATTCTGTAAGGTTCTGGAGGGTTCTGCAGGGTTCCGTAGGGGCCCGTAGAGTTCCGTAGTGGCTGGTAAAGTTCCCTAGGGCCTTGTACCATTCCGTAACTGCCTGCAAGGGTCTTTAGGCTTCCGTAGGGGCTGGAAGGGTTCCATAAAGTTCCGTGGGTTCCTGCAGAGTTCTGCAAGTGCCCGCAAGGGCCTGTAGGGGCCCACAGTGTTTCTGCCAGGTTCCGTAGAGTTCCGTAGGGGCCATATTTTTCTGTAGTGGCTGGTAGTATTCAGTAGGGTTCTGTAGGTTTCCGTAGGCACCTGCAGTGTTCTGTAGGAGCCCATAGGGTTTTAGTGAGGTTCCGTTGTGTTGCTAAGGGTCTTGTAGAGTGCTGTCGGGTCCTGGAGTATTCTGTAGGGTTCCAGAGGGGCTGGTAGGGTTCCGTCGAAATCTGTAGGGTTCCCTAGGGGCCCGGGAGTCCCGTAGATTTCCGTAGGGACCTGTAGGGTTGTGTAAGTGCCCGCAGGGGTTGGTAGGAGCTTGTAGGGTGCCATATGTTTCCGGAGGGTTGTGTAGGGTTCCGTAGGGGCCTGTGGTGTTCCCTAGGGGCCTGTAGAGTCTCGTACAGTTCCGTAGGGTCCTGTAGGTTTCCATAAGCGCCCGCAGAGGTCTGAAGGGGCCCGTACTGTGCCGTAAGGATCCATAGGGTTCCGTAGAGCTTCGTAGGTTCCCTAGAGGCCTCTGGAGTACCGCAGGAGCCAGTAGTGTTCTGTAGGGGCCCGTAGGGTTCCTTCCATAGGATCTGGCAGTGTTCCGTAGGGTCCTCTAGGGTTGAGTAAGTGCCCGCAGGAGTCTGTAGGAATCCGTGGGATTCTGTAAGGTTCTGGAGGGTTCTGCAGGGTTCCGTAGGGGCCCGTAGAGTTCCGTAGTGGCTGGTAAAGTTCCCTAGGGCCTTGTACCATTCCGTAACTGCCTGCAAGGGTCTTTAGGCTTCCGTAGGGGCTGGAAGGGTTCCATAAAGTTCCGTGGGTTCCTGCAGAGTTCTGCAAGTGCCCGCAAGGGCCTGTAGGGGCCCACAGTGTTTCTGCCAGGTTCCGTAGAGTTCCGTAGGGGCCATATTTTTCTGTAGTGGCTGGTAGTATTCCGTAGGGGTCTGTAGGTTTCCGTAGGCACCTACAGTGTTCTGTAGGAGCCCATAGGGTTTTAGTGAGGTTCCGTTGTGTTGCTAAGGGTCTTGTAGAGTGCTGGCGGGTCCTGGAGTATTCTGTAGGGTTCCAGAGGGCCTCATAGGGTTCCATCGAAATCTATAGGGTTCCCTGGGGGCCCATAGAGTCCCGTAGATTTCCGTAGGGAGCTGTAGGGTTATGTAAGTGCCCGCAGGGGTTGGTAGGAGCTTGTAGGGTGCCATATGTTTCCGGAGGGTTGTGTAGGGTTCCGTAGGGGCCTGTGGTGTTCCCTAGGGGCCTGTAGAGTCTCGTACATTTTCGGTAGGGTCCTGTAGGTTTCCATAAGCGCCCGCAGAGGTCTGAAGGGGCCCGTACTGTGCCGTAAGGATCCATAGGGTTCCGTAAAGCTTCGTAGGTTCCCTAGAGGCCTCTGGAGTACCGCAGGAGCCAGTAGTGTTCCGTAGGGTCCTCTAGGGTTGAGTAAGTGCCCGCAGGAGTCTGTAGGAATCCGTGGGATTCTGTAAGGTTCTGGAGGGTTCTGCAGGGTTCCGCAGGGGCCCGTAGAGTTCCATAGTGGCTGGTAAAGTTCCCTAGGGCCCTGTACCATTCCGTAACTGCCTGCAAGGGTCTTTAGGCTTCCGTAGGGGCTGGTAGGGTTCCATAAAGTTCCGTGGGTTCCTGCAGAGTTCTGCAAGTGCCCGCAAGGGCCTGTAGGGGCGCACAGTGTTTCTGCCAGGTTCCGTAGAGTTCCGTAGGGGCCATATTTTTCTGTAGTGGCTGGTAGTATTCTGTAGGGGTCTGTAGGTTTCCGTAGGCGCCTACAGTGTTCTGTAGGAGCCCATAGGGTTTTAGTGAGGTTCCGTTGTGTTGCTAAGGGTCTTGTAGAGTGCTGTCGGGTCCTGGAGTATTCTGTAGGGTTCCAGAGGGGCTCGTAGGGTTCCATCGAAATCTATAGGGTTCCCTAGGGGCCCATAGAGTCCCGTAGATTTCCGTAGGGACCTGTAGGGTTGTGTAAGTGCCCGCAGAAGTCTGTAGGAGTCTGTGGGATTCTGTAAGGTTCTGGAGGGTTCTGCAGGGTTCCGTAGGGGCCCGTAGAGTTCCGTAGTGGCTGGTAAAGTTCCGTAGGGCCCTGTGGGGTTCTGTATGGACCTGTAGGGTTCCGTAGGGGCCTGCAGGGTTCCGTAAGTGCCCGCAGGTGTCTGTAGGGTTCCGTAGGCACCTGCAGTGTTCTGTAGGAGCCCATAGGGTTTTAGTGAGGTTCCGTTGTGTTGCTAAGGGTCTTGTAGAGTGCTGTCGGGTCCTGGAGTATTCTGTAGGGTTCCAGAGGGCCTCATAGGGTTCCGTTGAAATCTGAAGGGTTCCCTAGGGGCCCGTAGAGTCCCGTAGATTTCCGTAGGGGCCTGTAGGGTTATGTAAGTGCCCGCAGGGGTTGGTAGGAGCTTGTAGGGTGCCATATGTTTCCGGAGGGTTGTGTAGGGTTCCGTAGGGGCCTGTGGTGTTCCCTAGGGGCCTGTAGAGTCTCGTACATTTTCGGTAGGGTCCTGTAGGTTTCCATAAGCGCCCGCAGAGGTCTGAAGGGGCCGTACTGTGCCGTAAGTATCCATAGGGTTCCGTAGAGCTTCGTAGGTTCCCTAGAGGCCTGTGGAGTACCGCAGGAGCCAGTAGTGTTCCGTAGGGTCCTCTAGGGTTGAGTAAGTGCCCGCAGGAGTCTGTAGGAATCCGTGGGATTCTGTAAGGTTCTGGAGGGTTCTGCAGGGTTCCGCAGGGGCCCGTAGAGTTCCGTAGTGGCTGGTAAAGTTCCGTACGGCCCTGTGGGGTTCTGTATGGACCTGTAGGGTTCCGTAGGGGCCTGCAGGGTTCCGTAAGTGCCCGCAGGTGTCTGTAGGGTTCCGTAGGCACCTGCAGTGTTCTGTAGGAGCCCATAGGGTTTTAGTGAGGTTCCGTTGTGTTGCTAAGGGTCTTGTAGAGTGCTGTCGGGTCCTGGAGTATTCTGTAGGGTTCCAGAGGGCCTCATAGGGTTCCGTCGAAATCTGAAGGGTTCCCTAGGGGCCCGTAGAGTCCCGTAGATTTCCGTAGGGGCCTGTAGGGTTATGTAAGTGCCCGCAGGGGTTGGTAGGAGCTTGTAGGGTGCCATATGTTTCCGGAGGGTTGTGTAGGGTTCCGTAGGGGCCTGTGGTGTTCCCTAGGGGCCTGTAGAGTCTCGTACATTTTCGGTAGGGTCCTGTAGGTTTCCATAAGCGCCCGCAGAGGTCTGAAGGGGCCCGTACTGTGCCGTAAGGATCCATAGGGTTCCGTAGAGCTTCGTAGGTTCCCTAGAGGCCTCTGGAGTACCGCAGGAGCCAGTAGTGTTCCGTAGGGTCCTCTAGGGTTGAGTAAGTGCCCGCAGGAGTCTGTAGGAATCCGTGGGATTCTGTAAGGTTCTGGAGGGTTCTGCAGGGTTCCGCAGGGGCCCGTAGAGTTCCATAGTGGCTGGTAAAGTTCCCTAGGGCCCTGTACCATTCCGTAACTGCCTGCAAGGGTCTTTAGGCTTCCGTAGGGGCTGGTAGGGTTCCATAAAGTTCCGTGGGTTCCTGCAGAGTTCTGCAAGTGCCCGCAAGGGCCTGTAGGGGCGCCACAGTGTTTCTGCCAGGTTCCGTAGAGTTCCGTAGGGGCCATATTTTTCTGTAGTGGCTGGTAGTATTCTGTAGGGGTCTGTAGGTTTCCGTAGGCACCTACAGTGTTCTGTAGGAGCCCATAGGGTTTTAGTGAGGTTCCGTTGTGTTGCTAAGGGTCTTGTAG